>NC_135659.1:41271163-41328663 GCF_964188315.1 Podarcis muralis
TCTTCACCGCAAGGTCCCATTGAAGGTCAAGACAAAATATACAGTTAGTTACAACCATAAAGCAAGTGTAAAAACAGCTAAAAACAATTCCACATATAAAAACAGTTAAAATAGTTCCAATAAAGATGCAAAGTGGGATGTAGATCTCCAGTCAAAGGTCTTGTTGAAAAAGGAAAGTTTTCATAAGGCATGGAATGGCTGCTTATTGGGCTCTGAGGTGAGCAGCGGTTGTGGCTCGACACAGCACCTCCACCAATCACGCTGCTGCGCTGCACCATTTTAGAACCGTTGCCGCGTTCCCCCTCGGCTGCTGTGGAGGCTCACAGGTTCCCGCAAAACCTTAGATTCAAACTGGCCAATCCGCAGCAGCAGTTTGGGGAGCGGACCTGGGTGAAGCAGACTTCACTCAGGTCCACTCTCGAACTATTTATCCCAGCTGACCCTGATGCTGCAGCTCAGTCGGCCGGGATTGAAAGAGGAAAGTCTTCTGAAGACATGGAAAAGATGCCACTCCCCCCCCCCCCACTTTCTTTTTGTTCTTCCCTAAAATGTAATGATAAAGACGAAACAGGGACATTGGTTTGCAAAAGGCAGGGACTGGCAAGTTGGAGCATATAGAATTATATTTTTTGGAAAGAAGATACAGAATGTAAAAAATTAGGCTCACACCACAGCTATCCCACAGAAGACTTGACTATCCCATAGAATAGCAAACTGTGACAAATAAGTCCTCAAATCCAGGCCAGGGGAAAATATGCCATTGTATAAATACAAATATTTCAATTTTGCAGCCTTTGGTTTGTTGAATAATCATCCCTCTAGTGAGCTGCATCGCTGGTTTTAGGCATCCATATAAACAAAAATATACCAGATCAGATCCTCATGTAGAATAATAATAATAATAATAATAATAATAATAATAATAATAATAATAATAATAATATATTAATTTATATTTCCACCTTTCTCCCAGAACCAGGACTTAGGGACTCTCACAAAAAATAAAACAAGCATGAATAAAACACAGAAAGCTAAAAATATCAGATTTAGGAAAAAGGTGTTTGTTGTTATTAACGTATTGAATCATTAAGATATTTTCCAAGGGGGTGGTAAAGTGCAAATGTATTACATAAAATGGATTCTTCTATCTATGTAGAGGAGATGACCTCACATATATCCTAACAAATACTTAAATCGCTTGTTTTTGCTGCAACAAATAGTCCACCGCTTTGGAAATATTAACCAGGCATGTCCAAAGTCCGTTTTGGGGGCCTAATCTGGCCCGCTGGTTGATTTAATCCTGCCCCCCTGGCAGTATATGTCCTGGGGTAAAATCCTAAAAAAAGCTCAGCATGTTCACTTCATCAAATCTAGCCCTCTTTGAAAAAAGTTTGGGCACCCCTTAAACCATTTATATCAGTTGTTGTTGTTGTTGTTGTTGTTGTTATAAATGGGCCTAATGCCATATGATAGAACATAAAAGTGGTTAAAATCACAAGGATTTAAGCTCAAATTGTTTTATGAGGCACATAACATTATAAAAGTTTTCCACTCATTCCTGGCGTTTAACCAATAAGAAGACTAGGCAGAGAAAGAGGCTGGTTTGGAATGGACAGGGATTTCTCTGTATGTGAATGAGGTGAGCTGTAGTCAGCTGAAGTGGATGGAGCTAGTCTCCTGGGCTAGCCAACAGGTTGTCAATATAACTGGTCTTGGAGAAGGGAACTGGAAGTCAAGTGAAGCAGCAGGCAAAGAAAATAGGCAGAAATGGGGAGATAATTAGTTTGCAATGGACAGCGCTGTGGTTCAGTGTTTGCTGAGATGACTTACAATAGCAGCTGTCTAGGATTGGGGAGGCAGTGGGAGGCAGCCATAGCACAGAGGTGACCTGTAAGGATACCTTGACCATGACTAGCTGCTGATCAATCCATGCTTGTACATTGCACCATTGTTTAGGTAGACTGTTTGCATAGGCTCTGCTTTTATGGACTGTTGTGTATTATATGGGAATATTATATGGGAATATAATAATATATTGGGCTGGATTTCCCTTTCACAGGTGGCACGGGACCTAGGATGACTAGGAAAGGGCCTTCATAAGGCCTGAAGCTGTGACACATGCGGCATCATTTGGGTCCGGGATGTGATGGGTCCCCTCAACACTGAGAAGGCCCGACACCCTTCTAACAAATATCAAAGACACCTCACCCCCCCTAGAGTTGGTGTGCTTGATGTGTGCTGTCCTTCCCAAAAGACTTTTCACACAAAATATAAATTAGTTTGAGAGGAAATTCAGAAAACTACCTTGACAAATGTGGACATTCCTGTCAAAACAGACTTTTCAGGTCCTGGATGTCCTCCTTAGAGTATCACAAACCTCGTTTAAAGACTGTTTGGCTTTGCTCAGACAACCATCCTGTGGGTAATCTGTATGATACAACAAGTTTAAAAATGTTTCAGAGATAGCAATGGGAATGTAATGATGCAGGCAACCTCAGTCATGACAAAGCCCTTTACATTGTACATTGATTGGTAGGGTGAGCTGCACAGCATGTGGTCCTTTCAAACTTATGTCTTCTTTCCCTAATCTAGACATGATTCTATTATGGCTATCCTCTGACACCTCTTAAAAGATATTCCAAGACTCACAGTATTAGGTTTACAACTCAAGTACAGTTATGAGAGCTGTCCTGAATCTTCTGTTTGCATCTCCAGGGCTGGTTTATTTCCAGAGAAATAGATTATGAAATGTTAAGCACTGTATAGGCTAAGCTATGATAGCAATTTGCATTGTGCTCTCAGATCTTTCAAGATTAGCCACAATCCATGTTTACAATGGTTTAAGGAGAGTGTCTGATATAAAGGGAAGTAAATAATAGTTTAAGAAGTTAATGTACCTTGGCTGGAATTTGTGAAGGAAGAAAACATCTTTGGAGGGATACAAAGCATCCCTCCCCACTACACACATCCTGGAAACATCACAGGATTATAATTTGATTATTGTGAAGGAGTCTGCGGTATGGAAAAAGAAAAGGATAAGAGAAGGGCTTCTCAAGAGTTTATAATTCTTTAATAGTCAATGATCAAGCATGCCAGCCACATCCATTGTTAGGGAAATTAAAGATAAGTGTCACTGTAAGATGGTTGGACACACCTTTGAAAAGTGAGATCCATCAGAGCCCAGAGAAGAGGAATCACTCCTGTGCCTAAACCAGGTATATAAGTAAAGCCTCCCCCCCCCCCCGATGTTATTTGACTCCAACTCCTGTCAGCCCTAGCAGCTTCTGGGTGTACTTCATGCTACCTAGACATATCTCTCTGACGGTTTATGGCCTAGCTCAGTTTAGGAATGTAAGAAGGCATAGTTTTCCATTCTGCCCTGTAGGCATCTCATGCAACACTGTTTCCCTTCTGCTGCGGTTTGTCTTCTGTCAAAACCAATATTATTTCTCTCTCTGTCTGCTATGGCAAAATTACATGCAATGGAAACCCTGTGCAATTGAGGGGGGGTATTCAATTTTGTATTGTTTGCTGACTGAAAGCAACAACAACAGTGAATAAGGGTCATATTGTTGGATTCACTGCTGTTCCGGAAATAGGATGAATAAACAAACACTGGCAACTTTCATTGGAATTTTCCGGCATCCCTACCTATGTTACATCATTCAAGTAAATCTTGGCTCAGGCAGTTGAGCCCTACATTGCTTCTTTGGCTGAACCTGAGTAAACAGGCCTCTGACCTCAATTATCTAAGTCCATTCTATAGGGAGTACATTAAACAGATCTCTGCAAGTAGGCTGAGGTCAGCCTGACATAATGAGAATATATGAATAGTATTGACAAATGAAAACAAGAACAAGTGTCACAATTATGGATGGGAATGTATTAAAAAGAATTGGAATGAATAAGTGTTGAAATAAATACCCCACCTGGAGTAACTTACCTATTGCATAGCTTACCTGCAATGTGGTTTTACTTTCACTGATCAGATATTCTGTGAGTGTCTTAAGCCTTCTCTGGCTGAACACAGATCTGGGTCACATCCACACCATACATTTACAGTGCTCCTATTCCACTTTAACAATCCCCTCCAAGGATCCTGGGAACTGTAGTCTGTTAAGGGCTCAGAGAGTTGTTAGGAGACTCCTCACATACCTACAATTCCCAGCACTATATTTCCAAGCATTCTTTGTGGAAAGCCATGACTATTAATGTGGTATACGGTAAGAGGGTTTTAAATGTATGTTGTGCATATGAATGTATGATACTCATCCTATAAAGAAAGGAGGTTCACTTATTCTAACTGGTCTCTCTATCTTCCCAAGGTGGAAAATAACTGCTACATAGTAAAGGTAAAGGGACCCCTGACCATTAGGTCCAGTCGTGGCCAACTCTGGGGTTGCAGCGCTCATCTCGCTTTATTGGCTGAGGGAGCCGGCATACAGCTTCCAGGTCATGTGGCCAGCATGACTAAGCCGCTTCTGGCGAACCAGAGCAGTGCACGGAAACACACCATTTACCTTCCCGCTGGAGTGGTACCTATTTATCTATTTGCACTTTGACGTGCTTTTGAACTGCTAGGTTGGCAGGAGCAGGGACTGAGCAACAGGAGCTCACCCCGTAGCAGGGTTTCGAACCACCGACCTTCTGATTGGCAAGTCCTAGGCTCTGTGGTTTAGCCCACAGCGCGTCCCTAACTGCTACATAGGTCTCCATATATTGAAACCAATCTTTCTGCTGTAGAGCAACCCATCTGGCCTTGAGACAGGCAGCAAAACAGTATCCATTTAATTAGTACCCTAATTTAAAATATTGTGTTTCATATTGCTACTAAGCCTTTTATAGGCAAATCTAGAAACCTGACTCTTAACAACATTATGAATGGCCAGGAGAGTTTACTTTCACTGGCTGAGTTAGCATCACAACAAGAACATCATCACAATTGGGTGATGCTGCCTATGTCACTGAAATAAATGGATTTGTTACTTGTCAACTGATTTTAATGGGTCTACTCTGAGTATGACTGACATTGGATATCGCTCATTTGCTTTATCTGATACAAATTGCCATCATATTAACTGGGCCACTTTGTTTAGATACTCTGGCCATGGCTGCTAAACCAAAAACAACAAACCATTAGTGTGTATGAATGCACACAGGTTACTGAAAGCAACACATCCTCCCTTATAGTTAGCATCTGCTTGTCTTAGGAGACAATGGAGGAGGGCACCTTTGGGACTAAGATCAAGCTGTTGGATGGTTGCAGCGTCTGCTGTGGCAGCAGAGACCGATAAGGGGCTCATGTTTTGTTACAGCTACAACATGTTTTGTTGCAGCTGGGACAGATGAAGGTCTTATCTTGTGTTTTTATCTTTGTGTGTGTGTGTGTGTGTGTGTGTGTGTGTGTGTGTGTGTGAATACCCTGAGATGTACAGATGAAGGATGGTATATAAATTTAATAAGTAAAATAAATAAAATTATATACCTACCTGGACTTGAAAATATCCTGAGGCCTTTCAACAAGTGCCTACACCTAATTAGATGTGATGAGTGGTCACCTATAGAGAGGGCTGAGGAAACTGCAGTGGCTACCAATTAATTACCAGGCCATGTTCCAGGTCTTGTTGTTAGACATAAAGTCCCAAAGATATAAGACAAGGTTATCTGAAAGATTGTCTGCCCCGATCACAAATATTATCTGGGGAAATTCTACTTGCGGCACAACACCCTACAGAATACCATAGGCATAGGGGGTGGCCAGAAAACAGGCATTTTCTGCAGTTGCCCATTCTGTGGATTGTCCTTCTCTCTGCCACACGTTAAACCCTATTTTTTGCCGAGGCTTTCCCTGGCCCATAAGACTGGGCCCTGTTTTATGGGCTTGAATCCCACTGAATTGTAGCTTTTTGCTGCTCCTCAGCCAAGTTGCTTATACAAACAACTTCTATATTAGGGTAAAGTGTCCACACCACTGCATCCATTAGTGAAAACAACATACAAAAAAAAGCATTGTGTTGGGTGAAATTGCTTGGCAAAACTCCACACAAAAAATGTGTGTACTAGGATAAATTTGCACTATAAAATGCTACTGGAATTTCATGAGGACTATTTAAAAAATCACAATTCATTGTGGAAATGTAGAGAACTGAACTTAAGATTGCAAAAATGGGAAGCTGAAATTGGCATGGGTATCCTCTGTCAGCAAAATGACACCAATCAGATACCGCCCATGCTTCTTTTTTAAAATTACGAATACTTTTTTGACAGGCAGTGTCCATATATAACAAATGTTTGGTCTGAAATACCTATAAACGACTTAAAATTCAGGCACCCCTTGCTTTGATTAAAAGAAGAAACCATGCTACCTTTCTCAAAAGCTCTCCCTGACTGACCTTTTCAAATCCAGATACATACTTTATATAAGAGCAACATTGTGTTTTCAGCTGTCCTAGAAGATCTCTCATCTTGCACAGGACAAAAGCATTTCAGCCTTTTCTTCCTGAGCAGAAATATATTTGCGATTCACATGCGAATGGGTTGAACATTGATCCTTAAGACCAAAAAAGCCATTTCTAAACTCCTGGCTCAAAAAAGGCGAGTGGAAAGGGAAAAGAAATACTATTACTGATGAACAAAATGTATAAAAAGCAGAGGGATTCAATTTTAAAGAATGCTTGTGGCAATGAAAAAATATAATTTCAAATGAGAATCCATTCATTGAGGCCTTAACTCTCATTTGTTGGGAACGGAGGGGGCAGTGAAGTCCTCACGCCACAGCCAATTGGCATGTGTCAGGCAGCTAAGGGGTCAAGTGCTGGCGGTGTGAGCGCACAACTCCTAGACTTTGTTAAAATGATGGTATTAAACAGAAGTTACATCTGAGGTCAAGTGACCGCAATAACAGGGGACACAGCGAGTCCTCAAATCATTCCCAGTGATGGAAATGACATGGAACTGACATAATATCTGAGGTGAGATGAAACGGAAATCCTCAGCAGCTGAACACTTCACCTACTGATGAGTTACCTGACCCTAACCAATCTTATAATCATATCCATGTCAAGGGGGAAGCCGCATTTTTCAGGAACAGAAGGCACAGTAGCAGCATTATCTATATATTTTTTGCTGTGTCTCTGCTGCTGGGATTATGTTGTTAAAAGTTTCAATACTCCGTTTTAAGCCGTTCAAATCAATGTCTTGTTCACCAACCCCCACCGCAAATCAGACCACCCCTTCCTGCTCAGGTTTCCCCGCAGCTTACATAGTCTCTCTCTCTCCCCCCCTCCCCCATTTGTGAGACTCTCTGTCAGGTAGGAACTGTAAATTTGTAAGGAGAAGGTCAATGTTTTTCTGCATTTATGTGCTGATTTCACCTGCTTGGGGATTGAAGGTGATTGGCTCAGCGTTGTTTGGGAGTGACTGGTACAGGAAAGTGGATTTAATTTTTATATGCACATATAACTTCAGAAGCAGGACACATTTATTAAAGAATTGGAATGATAGTTATCTCTGAATGTTAATGAGGGAACTATCATTCCAATTCTTTAATAAGAATATAGAACTTCTCATTTTGTTCCCTACAAAGCTCTAAGTTGCACAGGCCCTGCATTGCCTAAAGCAGGGATGGAGAAGCTGTGTATAGAGATTGTATATAGATTCCAACTCCCATTAGTCCTAGTCTGAATGGCCAATGGCCAGTGATGATGGGAGTTCCTCATCATCCCAAAGATGTGGGGATGTGCCCCATGACAATTCTTGATATTACCTTTTACAACGTGAGTAACAGTGGTTTACAGTGCAGAAGATAAAGATTTGGTTGTAAGCATGACTAGGAACCTATGTAGTTTATGGGTGATCAGGGATTATCATTTTCTCTGTTTCTGATATCCTGACTGCTTATGTTGCCAAAAAGGCACCACCCACCCACAACAGGGGGATAACTGCCAGCTCAGGAGGAATCATGAGGCTTGCAGAAGTACAAAGAATCTTTAGGGGAAAACTTTAAGGGCAGGAACCACTAAAACAGTTCAGCAAGGGCTGAGCATAGTCAGTGGCCAAAGAATGCTGCTCAGCTGTTGGGGATCTGGACCAAAAACTGTGAAGGAGGGAGAAAGGGGTGGAGTGGCTGGAATCCTGCGAATTCCGCACTGCAACGTTTTTCACATATCCCTCCTGTAACCCTGATTTCTCAAGTTGAGCGTTCCAGTTGTTAGTTCATACACTGCATCTCCCATTTAAGAAACTTTGTACTATGCAGGTGGCGCTGTGGGTTAAACCACAGAGCCTAGGGCTTGCTGATCAGAAGGTTGGTGGTTCGAATCCCCGCGACGGGGTGAGCTCCCATTGCTTGGTCCCAGCTCCTGCCTACCTAGCAGTTCGAAAGCACATCAAAGTGCAAGTAGATAAATAGGTAGCACTCCAGCGGGAAGGTAAACGGCGTTTCCGTGCACTGCTCTGGTTCGCCAGAAGCGGCTTAGTCATGCTGGCCACATGACCTGGAAGCTGTACGCCGGCTCCCTTAGGCAATAAAGCGAGATGAGCTCTGCAACCCCAGAGTCGGTCACGACTGGACCTAATGGTCAGGGGTCCCTTTACCTTTACCTTTACTCCTCCCCTTTAATAAAAAGTTCATATTATTATTTCTGGGGAAATTAATAAAAATAATAAAGTGCAAATTTTATCATTCAGGTTTGCATTCCAGACCATTCATTTGGATTTCCATATTGAAACAGAAAGAAAAGCAGGGAAATTAGAACCAAATATGTATGAGTGTATGGGTCGCCTCCCCCTTCATTTCTCCCTCACCCCTTCTGAAAATATTTTAAATGTTTTTGCAGGTTGAGACAAAGGTGCTAATTGCAGCCAGTTCTCAGCTGAATCAGTATGTATTCAAATCAAAGGGGAAGCAAGACAGGCTACATTAGTTCGTTCCTTGTACCTGTCAAAGCTCCGAAGAGATTAAGCACCTGACCCCTTCATCCCTAACATTGCTCCACAAGAGACATTTCTGTCACTATTTCTGCCACTTGGCTTGCTAAGATGCCACAAAGCCTGGGGCGACCTCTGCTACATTTCAGTCTTGTTTATTGATTTCTGACCCAGTGCTTAATAGTTTTCCCAGTCTCCCTGAATGGCTTTTGTAAGCAATAGGGTTTGTACATCTCCTCGATCAATACCTTTTATATTTACAATAAAATTGAAACTGCTTCTGCTGGGGGTGAAGCCCGGCATTTGTCATCCTCCAGCAAGGGAAAACTATGTCATTATCTGAATTAAAACATTTATTTCTGATTAAGAGAGTGTCCTATCTCATTAATTTTTCCCTTTCCAATAGAAAGGGAATAGAATCATATTGATTTTTGCACTTTTACACATCTCCACTGCTGGGAAGATAATTGAGAAGTTAGCCAGAATAAATGAAGTTTCAAGTCTAGCGGGCCAGCCAATACCTTCCAAATTCAAGGTGTTTTTATGAAGCTGGATTTTAATTTGTTGGCAAGCTGAAGCAGTGGGACTTCTTCAGCTGAGTAAATTGGATTAAGAGTAGAGTCTCCTTGAAGCATGTCTTGGTGAATGCTGAGGGGCTCATTCCCCTAAGACAGCAACAGACTTGCATTAGATTTATGTTAAGACAGCTACCAAATTGCCCTTCTTCAAAACTCAAACTTGTTCCCGGAAGCATGGATTAGTTGACCAAAAGCTTGCTAAATTAAGTTCCTTTCATAGGATCTCTGGTCTTCAAAGACAACTGAAATCTAATCAGAAGTTGAACTAGACCTCCAGAATTTCCACAGAAACTGATCACACTTTATTATAAATAATGGGATTAAAGCTAAACTTCATTAGAAGACACTCCCTCCTTCCCGAAACCTTTCTAGTCCATCAGCAAGAGTAATTATACAATGGAGTGTTTGTGGTATTTGGCTTATCCTACTATATTTAAGATGTGGATCATTCTACTTTTCTCTTGCCTGCAAAGGGATGTGGTGAGTTCACTCCTGCAGATATGGGCCTTGCCTGTATCCTGCTAGAAGGCATATTTACCTTTGTGTGCCTATAGAATGTTGGAGGGACGTGGGTGGTGCTGTGGGTTAAACCACTGTGCCGCTTGGGCTTGCCGATCGAAAGGTTGGCGGTTCGAATCCCCATGACGGGGTAAGCTCCTGTTGCTCGGTCCCTGCTCCTGCCAACCTAGCAGTTCGAAAGCACGCCAAAAAGTGCAAGTAGATAAATAGGTACCGCTCCAGCGGGAACATAAACGGCATTTCTGTGCACTGCTCTTGTTTCACCAGAAGCGGCTTAGTCATGCTGGCCATATGACCAGGAAAACCTGTCTGCAGACAAACGCCAGCTCCCTCGGCCTGTAAAGCGAGATGAGTGCCGCAACCCCAGTCGTTCACAACTGGACTTAATTGTCAGGGGTCCCTTTACCTTTATAGAATGTTGGGAGTGTGTGAGGTTCAGGACTTAATTTACTAATATCTACTCTAGTGGAGCAGGTGCCCAAAGCATAAGTAGGATGTGGCTGCCTCCAGACTGTCAGCATTTTGCAAGAGGGACTCAAGTGCCTATCAGAAACTTAGATCTGTGCAAATAAAATGAATTAAGGGGCTCTGTTGGCCTAGCTCAGTAAATCCACTTTATTAAAACAAACAAACAAACAAACAAACAAACAAACAAAAATGGACTGTTTGAAAAATGGCAGCAAAACCCCAGTGTTGTGCCACAAACAGCATTTTACACACCCTTCAGTTTCAGAAGCCATTTCCCACGAGAGGTGAGTTTATGAATTCTGTTCTAGGGGGTAAATGAATACACCAGGAGGGCAGAAGGGGAAAGTGTGCAAGCTCCACCACCACCTCTCACTGTCTCTGTCTCCCTGCAGGAGGTAGAAGATGGCTGTCTGAAGTGGAGAGTCTTCCCTATACTCATGGAGACTGTGGCGTTTGACCACTCATTATGGAGCCGTCGTACTGGGGGAGACAGAGAAAGGGTTAATAGGCTGACCAATAAGAAAGCCCAGGGGCGGAGCCTGTGTTTAAGGCTCAACACAGGGGTTTTGGCCGTGAGTTTGGTTGGTTTCTTGTGGGTGGGAAGCATAGGAGTCAGAGAGAGTTAGAGACAAAGGGGAGACAGAGAGAGTGAACCGGATTACAGTGTTTCAAAGTATTTAAAACTTGTTTGCGTTCACAATAAACTGGAATCTTTGTTAATACGTTACAACCTGACTGAGTCTGAATATATTACCGGGGAAACCTAGTTGGTGGCAGTGGAAGAGATAAGTCGGGGTGGTGCAGGGTCAATAATCTGTGGAACGACCGGGGGCCCTGTACGAATGCCACAGAGACTCTCCATGTATTTTAGAACTCCATAATCAGGGTTCTAAAATATATTAAGAGCCTTCAGTTACGCTCCAACCTCTGGAGAGTGACAAGAACATTGAAGGGGTGGAGCTAACATCCTTGTCCACAGAGTTACTCCGTCCCCATGTGTTTATGAACTAATTCAGGATGCCTGGAGAGAATTATGGAGGGTCTGCTAATTTGGATTGGTGCTTGGTGCCTAAAGCTCCTTGGGTTCACAACTGCTTTGATGGTCCTTCACACCCTAGCTTGCTTCTTTGTTTATTCATTATTGCTTTTATAGTCCACCTTTCTACTAAGGCAGGGATGTCCAATGGGTAGATCATGATTTACTGGTAGATCACCGGGCTGTCCCATGTAGAAGAGAAGAAGAAGAAGAATTTGGATTTGATATCCCGCTTTATCACTACCCTAAGGGGTCTCAAAGTGGCTAGCATTCTCCTTTCCCTTCCTCACAACAAATGCTCTTTGAGATGAGTGGGGCTGAGAGACTTCAAAGAAGTGTGACTAGCCCAAGGTCACTCAGCAGCTGCATGTGGAGGAGCAGAGACACGAACCCGGTTCACCAGATTACGAGTCTACCAATCTTAACGTGGGATGAAAGAAAGTGATCACTTCCCCCCCCCAAGAAATTAAAAAAATGTGACTTCTCCCCACCAAAAAGCTCAACAACTTTGCCTACCTCCCCCGCTCAACAACTTTGGGCAGTTAGCCACCATCTTGGGTAGATCACTGCCAGTTTCTTTTATAGTGGGAGTAGATTGCAATCTCTTGGGAGTTGGACGTGCCTGCTCTAAGGTACTCAAGGTGGCATACATGGCTTGGCTAAGAGAGAATGTCTGGTCCAAGGTTCCCCAGTGAGATCATGGCTAAGTGGGGATATGAACCCTGTTCTCCCACCTCCTAGCCCAACACTATTAGTGTGCTCTCTCTCTCTCTCTCTCTCTCTCTCTCTCTCTCTCTCTCTCTCCCCCCCTCTCTCTCTCACACACACATTATAATATGAGCAAAGCATCCTAAAAGCCTCCCCTATAACATATCAACAGCTATAGATTAAAAATGCCAAATCAGAGGAGAACTTAATTTCTTACTGCATTTTAATGCACGGTCCAAAGTAACCAAGTATGCAAAAGGTTGAATGCATTCATCACAAACAGTTCTGTTTTCTCTCTTTACACCAATGAGAAATTGCAGGATTACCAATGACCTTCCTCCCAATGAAGCTCTGTAATTATGGTCATTTGTTATAGAGCAGAGATGAATAGATGGGATTTACACAGAATAAAAATATTATTTAAGAGCTGTATTATTGATATGGTAAATGAAACCTCAATTTATTTAAATGCTGTTACTGTATTGGTAATGTATTCTTTGTCAATTAACCCTATGAGCATGAAATTGACAAAATTTCAATGAATGTTGCACTAAAATCCAGTTGTACTATTGTACTAAAATCCATTTTCTCCTGTGATTGCATAACATCATACAACTTAAACTATTTGCAGCTAAGTGCTGCTAAACTTTACAAATGGAGCTGCTTTATTTGTATTCTCCTTGCTACCCCATTGATTCATGGCCATTGTACTGAGATGTTTAGGAAGAAAAAGATAATCTTCAAAGCTAAACCGTTTTATAAAGTCTGATTCTTTGGGCATGTACTAACTACACATTAAAATGCTGCATTTTGCAGCCCTTTGCAGTTTTGCCTTTTGCTTGTTTAAGTTGCTAAGCTGAAACATGATTTTGTGCCTGCAAAAGTAGCATGAACAATTATTATTTTTAAAGAAGAGATAGAGGACAGATAGGAATCTTATTTATCCCACTGAATGTGTGCTGTATTAAAAGAAAACATGAAATAGATTCGATTAGCTCTTTGATTGATTTAAACACACACATAACACACATATTATTCCTTGCGTTATCTCTTTTGTATTCTAGACATTTGCCCCAAGCTGTCATTATTCCATGCTCATCGACAGAAGAGTTATAGTTTGCAAAAACCTATCAGGTAGGCTGGACACCAGATAATTGAGGTGATGATCAGCACTAGCAAAAGACAATTGATAGTGAAAGTGTTGGAGGCTGTACCTAACTAGATCTGTACCCTTTGTCTCCTTTAGCCTTTCTTTCGAATGGACAGAATATGGAATAACATGGACATGTCTGATGCGCATCAATAGGAGGCATGGCAGTGCATAATACTTCTTAGCAGAAATATGATGGGTGTATTTTTTGATGCCTTAGCAGGTTATTAAGAGAAGCAGGAACCATTATGAGATTATCCTGACCCCTCAATACATTTTGATCAAACACTTAAAAAATAATAATTGACACCACTGAACTCAACACGAACAGGGGAGAGAATCAAGCAAAAAAAATGTAGAAGAAAGCAGAAGTATAATTCAGTCCTTAGCAACTTTTTCTTATGTAAAAATGTCTATTGTTCATTGCCAAAGTTAAAAGATCCTATAGCTAAGAGTCTCCCTTATGCAAAAGTTTTCCACGCTTACATTACTAGAAGTAAATGAGAAAATATAAACTTCTTTAAAAACCTACAAATTTAATTCTGCCCCTAGTCGAGCTTCTTCTGCTTTTCCATTTCTCTGGCTAGTTCCTTTTCTCTCCCTGCTCCACTACCACCCCACGTTAGTTATGTGTTCAAGAGAGGAGACACTTTTTGAACTCTTGCCATCCTTTCCAACATATCCCAGCTTCTTGTCAGCTTGCCCATGGGTGGCCACAGAAATAATTTGGAGGAGAAAAGGTCTATGACTTGTAAGCTACAGTTCTCTTGCCTGTTTGCAATCTTTATACGACTGAACCCCTCCTACTGCTGGCTGGGAAAATAAAATGTAATAACAACATAGAGGTCCTTTCAAATCAGCAGAGAATGCCAACCAAGGAGAATATTGGGAAGGCCATGCACAGCAGAATGCTTTTCGACCCACACTATCATAACTTTCTGTAAAGGTCCAATGTTGTGTTAGCAACTCAGATTTTAACAGGTCTGATAGAGGATTTGCTTTTGCTATGTAGTTTCCTAGATCCAGTTTTTCCTGCTCAAGTTGTACAGATCTCTTAGATCTGTCAGCAGCCTTTGATATGGTCAATAATGATCTTCTGGACCACCGCCTCACTGATGTGGGTATACAGGGCACAGCCCAACAATGGCTGTGCTCTTTTATCTCTGGTTGGGGACAGAGGGTGGCACTAGGGAGGGAGTTGTCATCACACCATTCCTTGGTGTGTGGAGTGCCACAGGGCGCAATCCTCTCCCCGATGCTTTTTAACATCTTTATGCGCCCCCTTGCCCAGATTGTCCAGAGCTTTGGGCTGGGTTGTCACCAATATGCTGATGATACTCACCTCTATCTGCTGATGGGTAGCCACACCGACTCGGCCCCGGACACACTGACCAGATGCTTGGAGGCTGTGGCTGGATGGTTTCGTGGGAGCCGATTGAAACTATGGACCAGCAAGGCCAGAAAAAGCAGGAAAGAGCAGAGACTTGAAGTTGGGTGGCCACTCTCAATAGGTGTAGTCTCAGGAATCACTCTGAACTTCTAGTTTAGGATTCCAGGGGAGGCAAACGCCGCTTTTAAGCACTACATGAGAAAAACATCATTCAAATGAATCTAGGTGATGTTATATTCTATATCTGCTACGTGTTTCCTCTCAAAACTCAGTAGAAGAGGCTGTTGAAGGTCCTAAAAGATGGGAAAGATGCCCACCGGAGACCCTGGAAAAACTAGATGGACAAATAGTGTGACCAGGTATAAGGCAGTCTACTATGACTCTGTGGTATCTAAAAAACCCTGTTTCTTTCTCTTCTAGGTACTACAACTGTGGAAACCTAGGCATGTCAACTCAGAAGGAAACTCCATTTAGTCCGTGTGACTTACTCCCAGACAAGTGTTTACAGGATTGCAGACGGAGAGTTCTATATTCCTCCCAAGCTGCACTTCTTGTTACATGTCAGCTCACTGGGACATATTCTTTTGCGTTTCTGATTTTCACTCCAGGTTTGATGGAAGGGAAGCAACATCAAAGGAATCATGTGGATTTCAAAGAGCACTTTCAATACGCTACCAGTTCATTCAAAACAAAACGTCATATTCCTGTCATAATTTCTAGATAATACTTAAAACACCAACCAATAAGAAGTTCAGAAAGCAAGATATGCACCTGCTCATCATAAATACTGGCTGTATACCACGGATGCTGGAAGAAACCATTTGTGAAATGTCTAGTGTTGGTCCTCCTTATGTATATAGCCATATCCGTATGAATCAGCATAACAGACATCACCTGCAACATTATTCCCCTCCTACAATTCCCTTACAACTTTGAGAGACAGTGCCTGTTAATTTAATATAGACTCAAGATTGATTTATGACCAAGGAATAGATATAATGATTGTCATTGGAATTATGGTGACATTGCTTCTTTACCACAAGCCACTCCCCGTATGTACCATAATTCAAGTGTGAAATGACAATAACACTAGCTGTGAAATTTATGTCCATGATTATAAATTAAAAGGTTTTTGGCTGGACCTGCAGAAGTGGTGTAAATCTGCAATTGCCAAACAGCTTTTATGGGATTGGATTGGGAATATGATCTATCAAGTTTGGTGACAAAAGAAGTAGTTGATGGTTTGACTGTCATATAACAGATATCCTGTGATAGGATCATAGGAAACACCATGAGTAAATTGAACCCATAATGCATTATTTCTTAAGATATCAATGTCAGGCTTGGATACAAATGGAGGTGGAGTGTTGTAAAGGTGGGAAATGCCCCTACACGCTATGAAAGAATAGAAGACCATAGCTGGGAGACTCTTGCCAGAAAGCTGAAGATTGAACTACAGGGCTGAAAGTTCATATGCTCAGTTAATAACTGCTTAGGCATATATTGCATACTGTTTTGGTTTAATAAGTCCTCTGTGGTTTCAATTGCTTTTTGAAAAATTAACTTACAACTTTGCCTATGGATGCATCTGACATGGCAAATCACAGTATACAGTGGAACCTGCCTTAGGGAGGCAAACCGAATTAATGCTTTTAGATTCTTGAAGCTTTCCAGTTCTACATTTTGGATTTCTAAGTACATAAGCATTTTGTGTGTATTTGGTGTGTTTTTTTAAAGTGTTGCACACCATCCCAGTCTACAAGTGCTGCAAGATTCCAAGCACTTACCCAGGGTTCAGTTTCCTCACAATGAGGGACAGTGGAGACTGTGGTGTGTTTATGATATATGGTTTATTTACACATATATACAACCTGAGCCTATGACAGAGGGGCTCATAGCATTAATACCCCCAGAGGGTCTTGCTTTTCCCATAGCCGCTACGGCCTTGGAATACAGCAGAAATCAAGCATGTCTCTCCCTCACAGGCTTCTGTCTACAGCCTGTTTCTAACTTCTGACTAGTAGCCAGTTGAGGGAGGGGAGAATGAATAATTTTCTTTCTCTGTGGCTGGGTGGGAGAAAGTAATGAGGCATTGCAGGAAAGTCAAAGGATGTTCTTGAGTCCCAAAGCCAGCTGGACAAGAGACTTGTGGTCTCCAATGACACCTTGCAGTCCCAGCAGGTGGCCTTCCAAAAACAATATGTTCCTTGGCTGTGAATCTCCATTTTGACTGACTACTCCTGAGACTGAGGTCGGTATTCTGAGCACTGCAGTCACTTTTCACTCTCCGTGGCCAAGATAGTAAAAGTCTGCTGACTAAGCTGGGCTGTCTTTCAAATCTCCCCAGCTTGCTTCTTTCTTTCACATGTGGTTGTGAATCTTTTGCACTTGCATCTGAAAACTTTTGTGGCAGGGCATTCTTCTTTTCTGGCAAGAGCCAAGAATGTGGTGAAGGCAGGGAAATGGCTTGTCTTCTGAATAGGAGCAAAGCAGAACACAGGATGTTGGTTGATGCAGCAGCTGGAATCCTAGAGATTTTAAGGCTATTTCCAAACATTAGTTAGCAGATTTATATCAGCTTTTCTTTTCTTTTCTAATTTTTATTTATGCATTTTTACAACTTATATATGCACATCACGCAATATCCATCTTTATCCCTTTTCCTAGGACATCCCAGTCCATCTCTCCATGGCATTCTACGTGAACCTTGGTCAGCTGCATATTCTAATATTCATCTCAAATCTTTCTTTATTTGATGTTATCGACTTGTGTCTTCAAAGCCACTCTCATCATTAATAAAATGCAATGGGTGTTAAAAAATTTTTTTGCACCCCCCCATATGCTTAAAACAAAACAAAAGCAAACCAGTTAGAGCAGCAACAGATGTGAATTGTGTCATCAACAGCTTCCCTTTCACTCTTTTTCATGCCTACCAGGCGTTTTGTGATAGTGGTCCTGTAAGCAGGGGAAGAGGCAGTCTAGCTGGAGGAGGTACATTATGTTGCCTTCATCCATGTTTGTAACCACAGGGCAGTTGGCGGAAGATGATCCTGTGAAATGAGAGAGACGACAGACAATCGAGCCCAGGCAAGAGTAGGACAGATTGTGTGTGGATGTACTGTTAAAGTTTTGCCACAATTGTACAAACTTACAGAGCTTAAATTAACACATATTCAAGTTAAGGATGTAAAAGGACATTCCCCAGCCCCATCCAGCCCTGCATTCATCACCTGCAGCAGTGTTTCTGTTCTACTGCAGTTCATCTTCCACCCAAAACTGTTTTTCATCTTGCCATCCACTATAGCAGAATTATGTTACGGCACTCCATCCATTTCCGTGCAAATAGGGAAAACGTAACCACTTACAGATTGTTTGCGGACTAGACGTAGTAACAATAGCAAATGCAGATTGTATTCTCTGGATTGATTTCCATTCTACATATGGGACAAATAAGCAAAGATCAGCAACTTCTTTTCCCTTTTCTGTCGGAATTCTCCAAAATCCCTAATCAAGATATATACAAATATTAGGTTTGTGTCAAAGCACTGTCTCACAGCATGCAGAAAGCAAATCATTCTCCAAATGGTCAAATACAGTAGTTGCCATTGCTATGGCTTCTACTTATTGAAATGAACAGGTGTGAGCTCTCATTATGCCAACTTGCAGCAAACCTGGGTAGCTCTGAAGTCAAGAGCTGAAAGCTACCAATTACCTCCCAGTTTTAACTTCCTGTTGTTGTTGTTGTTGTTGTTGTTGTTGTTGTTGTTATGCATATTTTAAATACTTGGGTTTTAACTGTTTCTATTGATAATATTATTGTTTTTTCTTTTGTAAACCACTATGAGGTTTTATTATAACCAAGTGGTATATAAATGATGTTAAATAAATAAATAAAAATAATTGATTACAACAGTTAATTAACTAGAGTGATAGTCAATGTTGGTCATATTTAGAGTAGACCCACTGAAATCAATTGACTCAAGTCAAGTGAAACCTTGATTGTGACTTAGGTGAACATCACTCTTTGACAACTGCCTTTCTCTAATAAATTAATGGTTCAATTAATGGTATCCTTTGTATGAAAATATTTGACCCAATATTTGACTGGTCAATTGCCTAATCACTTAAGAAAAGCAATATAGTTCTGATACATGTTAGTCACTCTGTGGAAGAACTAAAATCAGGAGGGTGAGGTCTACACAACAAAGATTTTTCTTTAAAGTGTATGATCACGGAAATCCTTTTTTTCATTGTTCTTTGCATTTCTCCCAAGTCCAAATGAAAAACGGTAATAATGAATGTAACCTATCAGCTTAAATGCCAATGAACTGCATAATAAAAGAAACTACCTCTTCCATTCTAAGTACAGTGGTACCTCAGGTTATACACGCTTCAAGTTACAGACTCTGCTAACCCAGAAATAGTACCTCGGGTTAAGAACTTTGCTTCAGGATGAGAACAGAAATCGCGCAGCAGCGGCACAGCAGCAGCGGGAGGCCCCATAAGCTAAAGTGGTACCTCAGGTTAAGAACAGTTTCAAGTCAAGAATGGACCTCCAGAACGAATTAAGTACTTAACCCGAGGTACCACTGTATAAAAGGATTTATTTTTTTCGTATTTTGCTAAAGGAATTTCAAACTTCAGCATTCCAACTCTCTATCCTAGGCAGCTAGAAGTGGGATATTTATAGCAAAGATCTAAGCTCCCTGAAAAATTTCAGTTGCAGAATAATGGAAATGCTGTCACGTCCTACATTATAGTTGCAAGAATTAGGCTCCTATGGATAGTTTATGAAGAGTGCAGTTTAGTTTTGTCAGGTTTTTAAGCAGACAGTTATAAATCTGAAAGAGGATTATTAGGTCTGGTTTCCACACAATGCCAAGCCAAACTATGTTTAAGCGTCAATGTGTGACTTTGCAGGTGCTCACAAAAATTGTCATCACTTTATTCCTCCCACCTCTGTCTTGCTGCAGCTGTGCTACCCAAAACTAAGCCAAGGCTCAGCTTAGTGTTACATCTGAACCTGCGCTTATGGTTTGTCTTAGTTTGAGCTGTAGCAAAGTTTGGGTTGTGGTTTACAGTTCATGGTTTTCTTGGGAAAGACAATCCATGAGCTTGGGTTCAAACAACACTAAGTCAAGCCGTGGCTCAGGTCTAGGTAGTGCAGCAATGGCAGAACTCAGAAGGGGCAGAAGGGGACACAGTTTTTACTGTCACCTGCACACTCAGGCATTCACACATATGTAGCCATGCTTTCGCTTAGCATTACAAGTGAACCAGGCCTTACAGTTGCACATGTTACCAGAGAGTAACTATGGGCCGAAATTTTATTGTTTTGGTCTAGACTCCATGCGGTTGGCTTAACTGTTTCTATATAAACCTTATTTTGTATATGGTTTTTATTCTGAAACAACACTGAGATGCTTCATAGGAAGCAATTCAGAAATGAAATAAGTAATAACTTTAGAGGATGTAAAATACATCACTTGGGAGATGTGGAGAAGGTCACATCTCAGAATTTACAGCTCGGCTAAAATCTTAGGGTGCATCTTAAGGTCCCAGGGCAGGTTATAACAATTTTAAATGCAACATTAAAACAGTTTTAAATAATACATAGTACTTGTTTGGCTTCAAATGACACCAGTGCTGCATGGTGGCTAGAGTGCTGAACTAGGATCTGGCAGATCAGGGTTCAAATTTGCACTCAGCCATGAGCCCAGTGAGTGACTTTGAGCCAGTCACTGTCTCTCAAGCTAACCTATCTCACAGGGTTTTGTGAGGATAAAATGGAGAGGGGAAGATGTGTTTATGCAACCTTGAACTATATGGAGAAGAGATGGGATGCAAATGTAATAATATATAATAACAGCTGCAGAATGGGAAATAGCAAAAGCTTCATTTAGCAAAATAATAGCTACATCCTTGACCACCATTGCTATGACTGTAGTCAGAATCTGACAATTATCTAATACATGGACACCTTTTCAAGGTAGACAAGGATATTGGTTCTTCATGTATCAATTAAAGCAAAGCAAAGTGGGAAGTAAACCTATTTTAAATCTGCATTAATCTTTTATGGCCTTTACCTTTTCCCATAAACAGTTTGTAACCACATATCTATCATCATACACAAAACATCATGTAAAACCTTTCACTCAATAATCCAATTGATATCAAAGTAATATATTCAGTGGCAACAGTTCTCAAATGGGCCATTTTATAACCTAGGCAAAGGTTAATCATCCTTAGCTTCTTAAGTGTGATCCAACAATACCGCAGCTACTGACACATTTGAAATAGCACCAGGTTTTATGGTTAATTATAGGGCTGTGTCTTTGCTAATCTTCAAACTTTCTGGCCAATAAATGTATAGAAGTGGAGTTGTGAAGGTCTCAGATTATTTGTGGTTGCTCAATCTGGGACACCAGGATTTGGGGGGAGTTCAGGAGGATCCCACCCCCCCAAAAAACCCCAGAGTTTTCCTCAAATGATCCGTTACTTTATACAATATTGGAAGGAAAATTCAAACTATTAGGAAGAAGGCATTAAATGATAAGAAAGGTGGAACTGGAACCAAAATAGACAGCTCTCCTTCTGGACTCCTGGCCATGTTCCCATTAAGCGTGGTGTATAAAGTGCTATAGATTCTGTACTGCCTGCCTGGTACCACCAAGAGGCAGCCAAGAAAGGAGGAAAGGCCACAAATCTGCTGGTCACCACAGAAACATAGAATTGGCAGGACCTGCAAGGTAATGTAGCTGAACCTTCTTCCAATGTGGGAAATCCACCGCTACAGCATCCCCGATAGGTGGCAATCCAGCTGCTGCCAACAGAATAATATCCACTACCTTCAAAGGCAGTCTGTTCCACTGCCAAACAGCTGAAAGCAAACAAAAACAGCCAACCCATACTGAGTTATACTGAGAACAGGCCCATTGAAATCAATGGACTTAAGTGACCATGGATTTCAATGGGTCTAACTTTATGACTGACGTTGGACATCACCCATAACTGTTCACCGTGGCCATCCCTCTACTGATCAAGGCTAAGCAGAACCTGGAGCAGGGGAGCAGGACATCGTTTTTACATAGTACAAGTGCTGCCATAGTGCTTGGGAGAAGACTTAAAGCAGGTCCACAAGTCTGCTCTAGGCAGAGTGAGGTAGGTGGTGGCCATCTCAGGCAGCTCATTTTGTGTTTCCTGAAAGGGCATTGAATTGTTTGTTATTTAAGGGCAGTATTCAATGCTAGTCCTACTTGGAGCCGACCCATTAACATTAATGGACATTACTAACTTACACTTATTAATTTCAGTGGGTTTACTCCGAATAGGACTTAGCTTCACCTCATGTTTATTATTGTGGTTTTTTGTTTTTGTTTTATTTCATAGAGAGAGGCACTTAAAGGCAATGATGACACATTCATACAAAATGTTAAAACTATGTCAGAGGGATGCTGCCCTAGACTTCCCCTTAGTATGTCATGCTGTGACAAATCTTGAGTGACTCTAGGCTAATCAAAGCTCTGTACATACTAATGTTCCTTATTAGTATTGTTCCACAATTGCCTATGCTAGATCAAACATTTCATAGCTGTCACCACGGCCCATCATTCTCCATCTAATTTAGGCACTGACGAAGGCAAAGCAACTGACTTGATGGCAAGAGACTGGCCCTGTCAGCAGAATTAGTGCTAGGATATGGTAGCCTTACCACTGAACCTTCAGCATTCTCCAGATGAACTGGTGACACAGCAAAACGTAATCTTCTTTATCCCTCTTGAGAACCTCTCGTCTTTAAGTCTATTCCCGCATAGGCAAAAAGTTTTTGTCTCACTGAACCTTTTTATTGACCATAGCTGTCACCCCTGCTCTGACCAATGACCTTATCTGAATATTCAGATGTATCACAGATCACAGGTTCAAATGATTTTTTTACCCTCTAAAAGACCTGTTTTTGTAGTGAGCTGATTATAAATGACAATATTATAAGGGGTGTAATTGAGATTCTACAAACAATTTGCACCTTGAAGTTGCAGACCTAATGTATACAGAAGGGTGACTGCTGATGACATTTCAAAATCGTTTCCATGATTGTGTGGCAATGGTGTAAACAAAGCACTGGCTCCACTTGTCAAAATAAGGAATTAAGGTACAGTTATCCTCAACCAGTCTTGGGAAGCATAGCACTTTCCAAATCTGCAACTTGTCTCCTCCAAAGGACTGAAAATCTGATACTAGATCCTCTTACTTAAGGACATGTTTGTGGTGGAGCCATTGATCTCCTGTTTCTATCTTCTTTCTCGTTTTAAAAAATTCTGTGCTGCCTTTCACTGCAGAGAGTGCGGGAGGCTTTCACAACCAGCTCAACAGCAACATCATAAATAAACAATAAACCATATTTTACTCATTTTACGTTATTTATTATTGCATTTGTATCCCAGCTTTTGTCCAAGGAGCTCAAGGTAGCACACATGGTTCTGTCTTGCCTATGAGGCTGAGAGATGGTAAGCTTCATGGCTGAGTCTCCAAGGTCCTGGTCTGACTGGAAATGCCTGAGCAACTAGGTAAGTTTTTAAAGCATGCTGGAAGCACCTGGCAGTTGGTGCCTGTCTAATTTCCAAGGGGAGGCCATTCCATAGAGTCTGCAGGTGCCAGCACAGAGAAGTCTCCTTTCCATGCCATCATAAGGTGAGCTTTTGTAGGCTATGCAGCTAACAGGAACTCCTCTATTAATTCTTCTCAGTATCAACTACGAAACCTCTTCCTCTTATGTTGACTTCATTTCTTGGCAGAGAGCTTCCATCAGCTCTCCACTGAGGTATGCTGGTGAAGTATGGTAATTTCCTGGTGAACTATGCTCCTTGTCCCTGACCATCCTTCGCCAAAAGTAACACGATGGAAAGAGAATAAACCAAGTCTCATTCCGCAACACCTAACATGATCTTTCCCATGGTCTGCTGGGAAAGATATTTCAGAGAAAAGGAAATTTCATAGCTGTTGCTTGTTCATGCTGCTGCACTTAGCCTGATCTTCCATTTTTAAACAACTATTTTTACTTACTGCTTCCTTTTAAAAAGATGTTAAATGACAATGTATTTTAATGTTAACAGCATTTTAAAGGAAACATCTTTGTGGGAGATTACATGTCCACATAAGGGCTGTTGGGTGACCATGATTTGTTTGACTGCTGAAGCTTTTTGAACAACCTCCATGAACTTACAAAATGGAACCATCTTGGTGCTGTTGAACCATTAGCCAAGTTACTCAGAAGGAAAACACAGCATTCGAAATCAGGTCTGAGTCTCTGACTGAGTTCAACAGGAGCATACCTCTTAACTCGTAGTATCCAAAGAATAGTTCAGTGGCTTTCAAAATTAATGGCATTTCAATTAGAAGCAATCTAAGAGCCCAAGTGTTCTTGGTGAACACCAAGGGCTTTGCAATGCCAACAAGGGAAGGAATTAAAAAATGGAGATAAAAACTGGCATCTTTCATGGTGAGGGTGTCCTGGACATATAAAATCCAGACTGATCATCTTTGTCTCTCAACATTGTCATTATTAGGAAAAAGAGCTACAACTTTCTTCTTCATCATCAGTCGTCTCCAAAGGAGTTTTATGGAGTTGTAGACATCAATATCTGTCAAGTCTTTTCTGAGGCTTGCAATGAAAGTATTCTAGATTAGAAGTGTAAAGAACGATTGCCATTTGTGATTCCTGCTGTATGCTTTCTGAATGCCAACATAAATAAAGAGGGAAATAATAAAATGAATAAAACACACAACTTCATTTTAGTTCCATTTGAAAATACAGCGCATGAAATGCAGAGTTCTGCTCTCAAGGTGGTGATCTCCATGCATAGCATAGTGTTTGTCCTGAAGTTCATTGCTTTTTTAGAAAAAAAAGAGGCATGAAAAGTCTTGATTTAGTTGACATTTAATGCAGTTTTTTGATATAACTTCTGTGATATAATCAGATGCCATGGGGATCGATGAGGAAACTTAAAGGGCACTAAAAGCTTTAGCTATTGTTCTTCCTGCATTGTGATTGGTTTTCTGGGTATACAATCCCCCACCCCAACACCTCAAAATCCCAGGTCACATACACCTGATATATTTATTATTACCCACTAGGCCATGGTGCAGGCCAGCACCATCCCATTCTAACAACCAGGCAGCCAATAGGAGGCCAGGAAAGATAGTAGGTGCACTAAACAGCAATAAAGAAAAAGGTGCTATAAATCAGGTTTCATTTCTGTATAGGTGGGGACTGTAATGCACAAGCCATAGGCAAGTATATTAATGCTAGCTTTCTATAAATAGAAAATCATGTACCGAAACATACTGTTATTCCAACACAGTGTTTCCCTTCTTTTTTCTTCTTGTTTTATTACATGTGGGTTCATTTTTAAGCACACACACACACACGTTTTGCCTTTTGGAGTTACTGTGTATATATCCTTTCATTCAAACGGATAGACTATTGTATCATTGCACAACCTCTTAATCAATAAAACGCAACCCAAATGATGAAGCCAAACATTTCATGGCCCCTGTAATTTTAAATGTTGAAAAAAATGGTGTTGGGAATACCTGAATATGCCATGAAAAATGTGGACACCATTTTTTAATGTTTAAACATGCACCTGTTTAGTTATAATGGAATAGTTGTATGCACACCAACAAACTGACATAAGGTTATTCAAAATGTATTTATAGAGCATTAACTACTGCATAGCTGCTGCAAGCTAATGGCATGTTTGCTGCATGCGCTAATTATTAATTGGCAGTAAATTGATGCATAATGTATAAAATAGACAATTGCCATCTTCTGTATTTTTTGGATCAGTTAATTTTTTGTTTATTTATTACCCTGACTTCTTATCATACAGTATGGACACTTAACATACTTGACACATATCACAACTGCACAGTAACATAGGCTGCAATTTAAAACAACAACAAAACTTCTTTGTTTCAGCTAATGCTGAAATTGCTTAGCTGTCACAAATTTGGATTATTCCCTCTTCATGCCTTGCGCCATACCCCTAGTAAATTAGTAATGGCAGTTCCACAGAACCTCAGACAAGCATGTTGGCTCCTGAGCCATCCAGCAAATCAACTCTAGTGTTCATAATCTGATTTAGTCAAGCCAAGACCACAGCTTTAGCCTGTTCTCCATTGGCCACTCCACGAAGTACAACAGCACGAAGTAATTTCTGTGGTGCCAAAGCAGGAGCTGATCCTACAATACCTGATTAGGCAGTGAATTTATCTCTCACTTAGACCTGCTATAGCAACACCACTGAGGCAGGTGACTATCTTCAAAGTGCCTGGCAAACATCACAGCAAGGGCTCCAACTCACCATTCACTGGAGCAGAAGCTAACAGGGCTCAGAAAAGCTCTACTGGATGGCTACCTGTCCTGTCCCAGTCATCCAACCATAAGCATGGAAGGAGTGGTCAACACCTTTCTGATAATATCCTTTCATAGGTGGAAACTGAACAGGCGTGAAACATGTTCTGATGAATACAGGCATTCAATGATGCATGAAACCTCAATTTTTTAATTTCTGTCAAGCACTCCTTAAAAGCACAAAATTCTTAATCAACCAAAGGGGAAAAGGATGGAAGAGGCATGAAGATAATCTAGGCTAGCCTCCTGTGTTGTGCTGTGGTTCCTTCAGTATCCAGTAATCATAGCAGATTAGCTGATATGTTCCAGATTCTGGCAGAAGGGATGAAAGTATCTATGCTGTAAGCATCAACCTACTGGAGCTCTCATGTTGAAATGCCATGCAAGGAATCATTTGTATCACAAAACCTCCATCTAAAAGCAGGCAAAAGCAGCACACAATATGTGATCACTTGTTTCATTCTTGCCGTGTCTCTAGTCTAGGATTGGATAATCTGTGGCTTGCCACACTCCAGTTTCTATTATTCCCAGCCAACATGGACAATGGTCAGGGATGATGGGATATGTAGTCCAATACAGTATTCAAAAACCTACCATAAAGGTCAAAGGTATATTGAATCAAAAATAATTAGATGTTTTGGAGGATTATCTTTCTGGTAAGGGAAAAATATTTCATTTAATATTTTTTTAAATATTCAACGATGCATTTACATTTCATCATGTTTTCCAGAGGCTATCAGTTAAAACTATTCTCTTTTCACTAAATGAAATCACATTCTGCAGAAAAGTCCAACAGATAATAATGGAGGAAAGTCACCTTGTAATGAATTAGTTACCAAGACCATAAAAAAATTAGCCGAAAAAATAGGTCATTGGAAAATGTTTTGGAATGACACACTTAATTCCTGCATCTAATATAATCCAAAATATCATGGAGGAAATTGTGCAAATGTCAAAGAAACTGTGTCAGTTTTATGAAAAATTGAATACTCTTCTCGTGCTCAAGGTGAAGATGGTATTTTGAACAGGTGCAAAAATTAATGTATGCAAAAACTAAAGCATGTTGGAATGCCATGGTGAATGTTATAACAACAACAAAAATTCTAAACAACATTCTTAATGAAACGAAGATTCATAAATGAGGATTAGGCTGTGTTAATTCTATAATTTGTGTGTGTGCACGCGTTTACTACTCTCAGGGCTGTTCAAGGGTTAAGCCATCCCACGATGCCTCACTCACAATTTATAAAAGAGAAAATCTTCCATAAATCAAAAGTTACAAACAGACTTTGTAATGTCATAACTCTTGTGACGGCTTTGCCTTTGATTGATTCCTATACATACATTCTGTCTGATTACCATAATGTGTTCTTGTGGGACAATTCAAGCAGAGTAGGAGAGAGAAGCAAGCAGGGAAGTAAATAACAAATGGTCCTGACTCCTCCTCATCGGGTGTGATTTCAGTCCAATGTTCCATCATATCAAGTAGGAAAGAGAGTCTTAGGGTTTAGGCAATCAATTACAGATATGTGTAGAGGCAGACACAATCATTTCACTGATTGTCACCAGTCTAGAGCACTGACACAGGGAAGTGATCCATCAGTCTATTTTCCCTGACAACCGCAGAGAAAGATGGCAGACACTTGTAAACTAACAGGGCCTTGGATTGGCTCCCTTTGAAGACTGACAAATAGCTGTGTTCCAAACATATCTAAACTGCTTCAAGTGCCTCTGCACTGAGATTTCATACATTTCTGGGGAACATTTGTTGCTATTATGAGAAGTCTCCAATATTACTGGAGATGATGAGAGCAGAAGCTGGCTTTCAAGTGTGCTGCAAAATATTTGGTACAGCAAAAATATTATGGTTTGAATCTCTTAAAGCATTCTGCAAGCAAGCCCATTTCCCTGCGTCTTAATTATTACCTTTTAATTACCCAGCTGTGTATTTTTTTTTCTGATGAGAAACACACTGAAGATTTTTTTTTTTATCTCATTAATGATAGGGAAGCTGGATTTACACGCAGTTGCATTTCAAAGAGTCTTATTTTTATTTTCCTCATGCATTCCATGCTCTGCTTTCCCAAACAGGAAAATTATGTAGCTCCTCATTGTACAGACCAAGCTAATGTTGAGAGACATATTACACTTGCTGTTTTTCTTCTTGTTGTCATTTATGAGCAGCATTTACGGGCCGCCTTTCCAGCAAACATTGCCCAAGGAGGTGTACAGAATACTGTATGATAGCCACAAATCACAACGTAAAAATTATAATATTCCCTGTGGTAATATTGTGGGCGGTGTAAAGCACAGACAAACATGCTGTGGTCTGCCAGATGTTCTTAGATTCTGATCATCTCTGACCATTGGCCGTGCTGGTTGAGGCTGATGGGAGTTGAAGTCCAAGAACATCTGCAAGGTCAGAGGTTGAAGGTCAAGGAAATTTTAAAAAAGAGGTTCCCTTTCAGTTTAAAGAAAGTTTTGCTTTAAAAGGACAGCTGTAGAGGGAATTCATAGGGAGTAGCACTCATGATAATTCGTGAACAATGGGACCATGCTTGGAATAAAGGTACTCCACCATATCGTATTTTTCGGGGCAAGGATCTAAAGGCACCATTATTAGAAAAATCCTTCAAGCAGCTCTCAGATGCCCCAGCTGATATGGCCCCAGGATTCACACTGGTGTTTAGCCTTCTTGGCCGATGGTGGCTTTACACAGAATGAATTTTGCTACATGAAAATCATCGTCTGGTATTAGAGCCAATGGGGTAGATTTCTCATAGCACAGTACAGAGAGCACTTTGGGTGGGAATAGTTAATCCTTTCCTCCCTATGCTCTGTGACACCCTGCCCCCAATAAAAGCAATTTCCCAGAACACAGTCCTGTAGTGCCAATAGACCATTGTTTTCAAGCTTAATTGCTGTGTGTGGACATGACCCAAGGAACTTGTGGTGTGAAGCAGAGGACTCTGATGAGGAAAAAGTTCAGCCAACTTCCTCAAGGGAAGAACCTCCACTACCTTATTCACACCTCCTCTGGCCAGTGGACACAGCCCTGCCACCATCCTCTGTCTCAGAGGTTGTGTTCCTTGCAGTAGCATCGTCTTCCCAGTCTCACAAAAGTCAAGGGCTAGAAAAATAACGGGGGAGAACTTTAACTAGGCAGGCAACTCTTCCAAGGAGGCAGACCCAGCTCCAATCCACCTCTTGTCACTTTATATCTCTGCAGAGGCACCATCTTTCTGCAGCTGCCTTAGGAGGAGAATCCTTCAGTTCACAGAGTTCCTTGGAGCTGTCCAGGGTTCTGTTTTCATCTTGTCTGTTCACTGCTTTGACTTGCCTCAGGTATCGCTTGAAATGGACAATCCCCCATGAGCCTCAAGCTTCCACAAAACTGGATTGGAGTGATATTTGTGTAAAGTGCAGCAGAGGAGAGGGTCCTTCATATATATATATATATATATATATATATATATATATATATATATATATATATACAGGTTTTGGTGTCCTCGGGTATCTTCCCGTGTAAAAGTTGGGGTGTCTAGGCGACGTTTCGACGAGGTCTCACTCGTCATCTTCAGGCAGGTGCTTTCGGCTTCTTGTTACTGGAACAGAGCAGGATCTCAGTGTTTGAGTTCCTATAAATACTGTTGAGGAGGTGTGGCCTCCAATGTTTTGGGCAGAGAGGAAGTTCCTAGGCTAGTGTGCCTTTTCTTCTTTTGTTCCTTAATTGCTTGAGGGATATCTTGAGTGATTTCTTGAGTGATATCCTGAGTACCACTTAGGTGGGTCATTAGGTGTGGATTAGTTGCTAAAGCCTTTGTGTCTTGACCTCTTGAACTTTGTGAAGAGTTTTTCTGAGAAGATGGGTGTACTACATTTAGTTGTGCTCTGGCTTGGCTTCGTGTATAGGGGCGAGCTGTGGTTTTGTGGCCTGTGCCAGCCAGATCTGTGTAGGGATTGCAGGGGGGTGCAGCATCCGGAGGTGCCACCATGGTTTGGCTACTGGATGGTGTCTGTAATTTATCTGTGGAGAGGGTCTGGGTTTGGGTCTGGTGTGGTTGATTGGTGATGGCGTTCTGTGTGCCTCTGGATCTGGTGTCAGTTTTTGTGGGGAGGGCTAATTTCCAGATGTCTGGCAAGCGGGATGTGTCGTCACGCTTGTTCATGTTGTGAGGGTGTTTCTCTATCTCGATGGCTTCCATGATTATTCTCTTGTGGTGATGTTCCATGTTAGAGAGCAATTTGGAATCTGCAAAATTAATTTCGTGTCCTGTTTCTTTCATGTGTTGGAAGAGAGAGGAAGTTTTTTCTTCTTTTTTGACGGCATTCTTGTGTTCTGCGATACGTGCATTTATTCGTCTGTTTGTTTGTCCAATGTACGTGGCTGGGCAGACTTTGCAGGGTATTTCATAGACCCCTTGGTTTTCCAACTGGATTTTATCCTTGGGGTTTCTGAGGATATTGGCTATTTTTTGGTTGGCGCAAAAGGCTGTTTTGATATTGTGTTTATGGAGGATTTTGCTAATTTTATCTGTAGTGCCCTTGATATAAGGAAGGAGGGCCATGCCATTGTTTTCTTTTGCTAATTTTATCTGTAGTGCCCTTGATATAAGGAAGGAGGGCCATGCCAAAGGCTTAGCAACTAATCCACACCTAAGCACCTGCCTGAAGATGACGAGTGAGACCTCGTCGAAACGTCGCCTAGACACCCCAACTTTTACACGGGAAGATACCCGAGGACACCAAAACCTGCATTCCTGTACCCGTGAAAATCTACGAAAGCATATATGGTGCTTTCGGCTTCTTGTTACTGGAACAGAGCAGGATCTCAGTGTTTGAGTTCCTATAAATACTGTTGAGGAGGTGTGGTGTATAGCCTCCAATGTTCTGGGCAGAGAGGAAGTTCCCAGGCTAGTGTGCCTTTTCTTCTTTTGTTCCTTAATTACTTGAGGGATATCTTGAGTGATTTCTTGAGTGATATCCTGAGTACCACTTAGGTGGGTCATTAGGTGTGGATTAGTTGCTAAAGCCTTAGTGTCTTGACCTCTTGAACTTTGTGAAGAGTTTTTCTGAGAAGATGGCTGTACTGCACTTAGTTGTGCTCTGGCTTGGCTTCGTGTATAGGGGCGAGTTGTGGTTTTGTGGTCTGTGTCAGTCAGATCTGTGTAGGGATTGCAGGGGGGTGCAAACTTTGGCTCAGATATGTTGACGACACCTTCGTAATTTGGCCACACGGGAAGGAAAAACTGGATAGCTTCCTCACACATCTCAACAGCCTACACCCCAAAATACAATTCACTATGGAAATAGAAGCCAACAACCAACTTCCCTTCCTTGACGTCCTAATCTACAAAAAACCTGATGGCTCCCTAGGACACACTATCTACCGGAAAAAAACACACACCAACCGCTACTTACATGCACAATCACACCACCACCCTGCACAAATAAACTCCGTAGCCAAGACTCTCATCTCCAGAACCAAACGCCTGGCTGACAAAGACCACTTGACAACTGAGTTACAGAATCTCTCAAATGTGTTAATTGCCAATGGATACCAGCAAAACAGGGTTACGAAGCTAATCCAAAAAGAAACACCCCCAAAAAACCAAGACACAGAAGAAAACAATGGCATGGCCCTCCTTCCTTATATCAAGGGCACTACAGATAAAATTAGCAAAGTCCTCCATAAACACAATATCAAAACAGCCTTTTGCACCAACCAAAAAATAGCCAATATCCTCAGAAACCCCAAGGATAAAATCCAGTTGGAAAACCAAGGGGTCTATGAAATACCCTGCAAAGTCTGCCCAGCCACGTACATTGGACAAACAAACAGACGAATAAATGCACGTATCGCAGAACACAAGAATGCCGTCAAAAAAGAAGAAAAAACTTCCTCTCTTTTCCAACACATGAAAGAAACAGGACACGAAATTAATTTTGCAGATTCCAAATTGCTCTTTAACATGGAACATCACCACAAGAGAATAATCATGGAAGCCATCGAGATAGAGAAACACCCTCACAACATGAACAAGCGTGACGACACATCCCGCTTGCCAGACATCTGGAAATTAGCCCTCCCCACAAAAACTGACACCAGATCCAGAGGCACACAGAACGCCATCACCAATCAACCACACCAGACCCAAACCCAGACCCTCTCCACAGATAAATTACAGACACCATCCAGTAGCCAAACCATGGTGGCACCTCCGGATGCTGCACCCCCCTGCAATCCCTACACAGATCTGACTGACACAGACCACAAAACCACAACTCGCCCCTATACACGAAGCCAAGCCAGAGCACAACTAAGTGCAGTACAGCCATCTTCTCAGAAAAACTCTTCACAAAGTTCAAGAGGTCAAGACACTAAGGCTTTAGCAACTAATCCACACCTAATGACCCACCTAAGTGGTACTCAGGATATCACTCAAGAAATCACTCAAGATATCCCTCAAGTAATTAAGGAACAAAAGAAGAAAAGGCACACTAGCCTGGGAACTTCCTCTCTGCCCAGAACATTGGAGGCTATACACCACACCTCCTCAACAGTATTTATAGGAACTCAAACACTGAGATCCTGCTCTGTTCCAGTAACAAGAAGCCGAAAGCACCAGCCTGAAGATGACGAGTGAGACCTCGTCGAAACGTCGCCTAGACACCCCAACTTTTACACGGGAAGACACCCGAGGACACCAAAACCTGCATATATATATATATATATATATATATATATATATATCTCCCCAGCTGCAATCGCCACAGAGATGTCCCCCTCTGGTGTTCCTGCTTCTTTTGGGATTTGATTTTTTTTAAGTTGCAATTTTAGCAAGAAAAGGAAAAGAACAAGGACCTCTGCTTGAAAAAAGTGGGAATGGTTTTTTTCAGCCTAATTGTTTAAACATGGGTGGGATGGGATGTGTAGCTCTGTGCTCACTCTCTCTGTATATTTCTCTCTGTGTGTGTGTGGAGAGGTGGAGAGAGAGAGAGAGAGAGAGAGAGAGAGAGAGAGAGAGAGAGAATGTATATGTACATATGTGTGAGACAATGTGAGTGCCCATGGCCACTTGGTCAATGATCATACTTGCTCTGCCCATCATTGTGTGGGCAACTCCCAGAGCGTTGTTCAAGAGGAAATATAGTCCTTGGTCTGAAAGGTATTTCTCAACCCTGCCCCATTTATGGGGGTGGTGGTGGAACGGAAGGTGTGGGAAATTGTGACAACTCCTCCCTTCCAACAAGGTGGGTGTCCAAGCCTCTATTCCAGGTAATACACATTTTAAACCATCACTGTTTCCCTTAGGATAGCAGCCTGAGATGGTATCAAGTGTATCACCCAGTTTGCAACCATTTAAGGATGGTCCACCAAGATATTGACTTTCCCATTTCAGTGAAGTATTTCCCTATATTATCCACTTCCAAGGCTGCATTGCTTCACCCTGTGAAGGTGATAAAAATCACTGGGTTACATAGAGTTATAATAAACTATAGTGTAGTTGCATCAGTGATTGTCTGGAATGAGGAATCTCTCCACATCCAGGATCAATCAGAGGGGTTAGAAAGAGTAAGACTTTGGGTATGGAAAAAAGAAGGCTATAGGTCTTGGATGGGAAGGGAACCAGGAGTGGTAGAATGCTTGAAATTTCTCTTCATATTAATGTACTATCAGCTACATAAAATGGCAATAAGGAGGATTAAACAACCCAGAATTGAACAGCTCATTCCACAAGGTTAGCAAGAAGTCCCAAGGTTTAATTAATTGCTCATTCAAACAAATGTTTGCTGCCTCTTTCATTCATTTCCCCCTGTACTGAGGGGGGAATCCTATGGCAACATCTGCTGGGATGAGCAGCTTAGGATGCAATGAATCTCCGACTTAGCCAGCTGGCTCTAGCTACCTCAGGCAGCATTAAGTCTCGAACCCTGACTCAGCTGAAGATACACCAGTCTAACTTGTTCATCCAGGGCTCAGCTGGATGAGCACTCAGCATAGTGCAGGCAATATCAGAGATGGGGAACTTAGGCTGGGTCCTAAGCCTTTTCAGCTCAGTCACATGACCTGGCAACCAGGCATAAAACACTATTTTAAAGGCTTGCTTCCACCTTGCCAAGATTAGGCAGAGCAGCAGCAATACTCCCACGGCTGAACAGGCTTTGGATCTGGTGTAAACATTACACCAGAATAATTTATACCAGCTTGCTTAATGCCAGCTTCTCTCCTCGTCTCAATTTAAGAAGGGTTTTAAAAATTTGCACAAATTTCAGAATTCTTACCTGCTCCATTTGCATGGTGAATATTTTCTAAGCCTTGTTGTTACAATAAACAAGGCAAATATTAAATTGGAATTTGCTTCTAACACTGTCTAGTGCTAAATGCCAATTATTACTATTAAAGTTAAATGGAAACATAACTGAAAAGTGTTTGTATGACAGAGTATATATGTGCGTAGGGGAATGGTGTAGCCAAAGATATTGGGCAAACCTTAACATGCATTTTTCTGTGCTATATATTACAAACCCATATGTGGCATAATTCCATTTAGATAATAATAATCAAATTATCCAAACCAGGGAGAGCATGTTTTATAGATTTCTGTCTAAATGTAATACAAAAATGCGGCAGTCCTTGTTTGGAAGAGTTTATTAAGGGTTAGCAAAGAAAAAGCTTTTTCAAATAGTCTATAACTCTCTAATGGCCTTTTTCAAATAAAATGGGAAAGAATTTGAAAAGAAACCTATATCAGTGAGCTGCAATTGTAACATTACAGTACAGGTCTATAAATCTTGACATGTTCACAAGATTGCCTAAACCAGCAATACAATCTGTCCAAACCTCATTGTCTCCATGACCAGCCAGTCTCATTTTAAGAAATGTATGTGGTCTTCAACCTAATTTTATCACCTTCATTTGTAAACTAGTCAATCAATCAAAGCATCCAGTGAGTCTAAGTAGAAAAAAAGGAGTGCATTTTCATGCATTTCCAGACAGCACAGTCAAAAATTAATCTCCACTTGATCAGACATTCCCTGCCCTCATCTCAATAGACTATCATTAGGGTCAGCCATGTATATTAAAAATAGAGTAGCGTCAAAGTGCTTGCCAGCCATGTGCTTTGCAAGCTACCTGCGGCTGAGTTGCAGAGCTCCCACCTCCCTCCGTATACACTGGCTGGAAAAGAGAGCAAACTGCTAAATGAATAAAAATAAAGAAAGTGAAGAAGGAATTAAAGGCAACTTAGAGAAAATGTTGTAGACGCCTTCTACCCAATAACACACACACCCCAACAGTGTCACAACACAGGGTTGTTTTCATGACCACCTATAATTCATAGGGATTGAATAATAATAATAATAATAATAATAATAATAATAATAATAATACAGTTAAAACACTGCTTCTGATATTAGTGGGGAGAAATGGAAACTTTTGGCATCAAAACATACAAGCGCAATTGGTACTCTCTCTTCAGACCAGATCAGATGATGTATTACCACAGTATTACCACATTGTTTTACATGGAGAGGTGTGAGAGCAAGTCCCCACCCTGCCTGCATCATATCCACTTGGCTTGTTGGCCTTACCTCTGAAATCCCAGGACATACACAGGGTGTGTGTGTCAATGTTCAAATGTGGATAAAGTCATACAGTTAAATTCTTACATGCAATCTGATCATTGGAAGCACAATTTTGGCCTTCGTATGCTGGATTTAATGAACATAGGTCATAAAATGTGGGGTTACAGACTCTCATAGATATCTGGGGACATTAGAAGCAGTGCTGGTGCCAGATGGACAGAGGACAGCTGCACTCTTGAGCTCTTCCATGTGTTGTTGTGGCAGGGCAGGTGAAGTATTGCCTGTTCCTTTGATTATTGCAAGTATTCCAGGTACCCATGAAGAAAGAACAGAACTCAGATTCCAGAAGCTATATTTCATACTATATCAGCCCTGAATGTTGCATGTTCCATGAGAAGTCCTAGAAATTTGCCAACCTTCTGTCCATTGTTCATGGTATAATAACTGAACATGGCACACGAACACACACATCTTGCACATGTGCAACTACTTGGTGCTGATTGGGGGGGGGGGGAAATGTTTGTGCTTAATGTATTGGAGAAATTATTCAAGGACATGTTCATTTCTACATTAAAATTATTCCAGTAACTGCACCAAGGTCAGGGAGTCCTTGGGTTGTAAAAGAGCACATAGATAAGTTCAATCCGACTGCCTAATGAGACCTTGAAGATATGTGTGCAATATCATGCCCGTCTAAGTTAGGATGTGGAGTCTCATCTGGTAAAGTAATCCAGCTGAGAATTTTTTTCTTAATCCTCATAGTGATGTGCAAAAATGCTTGGCAGTTTTATTCTCCAGTGAAAGAGGCTTCTGTTTTTTTCTGCCTCAAGGCACTTGATAATTCATTGTTTATTTTGGTGAGTACAGGGTTCCCTTAGGATTGTGAGGCAGCCAGGGTCATTTCTCCAGCACTATGCAGCCTCCCTGGCTGCCCATGGGAGTAGCGACTGTATGGCATCTTCACCTGGGCTTCAACAGAAGTGTAGGCAAACTTCTCTTAGCCAACTCAAAAGTAAGATAAGTATGACAAAAATAATGTACTCCACCATGAGAATTTCACTGAAATGTTCTCTCCCCTTTGATATTTTTTTCAGAGCAATTCCTTTTCTCATTAATTGACCTAAAACAAAAAAATTATAAAGGCTGGCAAAAAATGCACGGTAGTTTTCTGTGCATTCTTCCATTCAGATTTTTTAAAAACTGCATTTATATCAATTTTTCATTTACTAGCCAGTATGCAAGTCACTTATCCATTAGAAAATGCATGTTGCACCACCCATTTTGACTACAGATTTATAATTTTCAGATATAATAATTCAGGTCCTTTAACTGCATTCAGAAAAATCCTCCAAACCATGGAATGAGCAAGTACGAGCTTCAAGCTCATGTGTCCTTTCTGCTGTTTCCTTACTTCTTTGCCCACAAGGGAAGGAGATAAGAAGCTTTCAATTGCAATTGGCAACCAACTACAGTTTCCCATTTTGTCCAGGATACTAGTTTGTGCAAATTGTTGCTATTTCATGCTTTTTCAATGTGAACCGAACCTACAAGCCACAGCCTGGGAGCCTGCACGTGCTGAAGTTTCAAGCAGGCATCGCAAGCCCTGTGGATCTATCCACATTTCTCATGGAATTTGCATACATTTGCATGCTCTTTTCCCATTTGCCATGTTTTGCCCACAAGGGGTCACTGTGGAGAAGAGTTTGGGATGCCCAACCTTTTATGCAGTCCTAGGACAAAAATTATGTGCAATTATGTGCAAAAATAACGTAAGTTAAAACCGGAGTGGAGGGTGATCTGTAGCTCAGTGCTGGAATTTATGCTTTGAATGCAGAAAATCTCTGATCCAACTTTGCAATCATAAGGATTGCCTAGTTTCTCTCAATTTCTGTTCTCTACCTAAAGAGGAAATATATGTTTGACATGAGGATGGAAGCAGACCTGGATCAACGGGCCAGTTTTTGTCTTTTCAGAGATGGGGATTCAGCCATTATTTTACTATTTATTACCGGCAGGCCTTGGGGTAACCTGATACCTGCACAACACCCAAAAGGGCCTCATTTGACTGTCCGCTACTTCTCACCCATTCCATCTTAAGACTGTGATGAGATGCAGACTTAAACATCAGTTTAAACGTCAGTGAACAATTTTTCTGCCCACCTCCCTCCCTCCGCTCTGTTTTCTACCGGCTTGATGAAGAGGTTTGCAGGTATATTTGGGTTGGCTTAATCAAGGCATTGTGCTAATGTGGATTTGGGGATCTTGCTTATGTGCCAACACGGCGATCTTGTGTTTTGTGAGATGTGGAAAATGCCAAAATTTTGCAACTAGTAAAATTAGAAACATCCCCCAACTAACATTTATTTCCCCCAGTTAGGAATCTAATAATTCTTACTAGCATTAAATGGTGCCCGTTTTGTAAAGGGTGAGCTGCTGGCTGCGAGAGATCGGGGGAAAACAAAAACATATATGTAACTTTAAAAAGTGATCGTATAATTAATAGGTGAAAAACAGAGAGAAAGATTGCTGGAGATTAAGATTAAGCCCTGCAGAGGAGAATGTTCTAACTAGAAATTGGTTTAATTAATAGCACATTTTACATAATGATTACAGTGTAATTGCACTGACTAGCGGAGTGTCATTAAATATATCCCTGCTCCTTTACAACACCCTAAGGCTAAAAATAATGAGTTACATTGAAAATCACTATGCAACAGGTTCATAAATAACATTTAAGCCTATACAAGGCGAATACTTATAAATAATAAATATTTGCCTTTTGTAATTGAAGAAAAAATGACAGCCGTCTTTTTCTGCTACATTGTAGATTGTCATGTTATAATGCTGAAAAGATCCGCCCCCCCCCTTGTGTTCTCTAGAAAGCCTTGAATAATTTATCCAAATGCTAATATTCCTCATAGGCTGACTTTGAGGAACAAATATGCCCACATAAAGAATAAATGCCAACTTAGAATTGTAGAGTTGGAAAGGACTCTTGAGGATCATCTAGTTCAACCCTCTGCAATGCAGGGATATGCAGCTGTCCCATACGGGGATAAGACCTGCAACGCTGACATCATCAGCACCAGGCTCTAACCAACGGAGCTATCTAGGCTGCTTGTTACCAGCTTCTGCCTACTTTGCACCACACAGTTGCCACCAGTGCTGAATTAAACCCCGTGGAGGCCCCTAGGCAGTCAAAATCGGGGTGGGGGGCTCATGTGCACACTCTAGTGGGATAACATTGAACTGAGAAAGCTGGATTGTAATTTTATTTCAAGATCAAAACATTGATCCATTGTTGTGGAGTCCTTAAAAGGTGTGGGGTCCATAGGCCACTGTCTACTCTGTCTATTTGGTAATCCAGAACTGGTTGTCACCCTGAAAACTACCTGTCTTACATAGTCTTATACAGACTGTCTTATATGTCTGTCTCCGCCTACTAACTCAGTTAGGCAGTTAGTAGCTGGAGACAGGCACATTTTTCTTTGGTTCTTTTTAAAAACCCAAAACCATAACCATCCTGTTTCTACAAACGTTACTGTCAGGGAACTGCCATCAGTGCCGGAGGGAGAGAGCAAGCTCCAGAGGGATCCCAGAGAGCATCCTGGGATTGGGAGAGGCAGCCCATCTTCTGGGGAAGGGAATCAGCTTAGCTCCAGTGGAGAAGGGGGGCAGATGGGGGAATCAGAGAGGCGGTCCCATGACTCCTTGCCTGGGACAAGCGGGGAGAGGAAGGGTCCTCCGCTGCCTACGCCCTCCTTGCGCAGAAGGCTTCCACGCAGGGAGAGTAGGAGGAGACTGGGCGTCAAAGAACTTCTTTGCTGGAAGAAATTTAAGAAACGCCCACTGACGGATTCTGCCAGCGATTGAGACAGCCACGGGTGAGTGGCTGTCCGGACAGGAAAGGTTCACTCAGGCAACCCAGCCAGGTGTTGGGGCAGGCTTACGCACGAGCAACCCCTAGAACCATTACAGTTACTCACCTTCAAAAATTTATAAGTAGCTGCAGTTATACTACAAGGCCAAAAGAAGATGGCACCAGAAGCTCAACAACTTCTTAAATTATCAAAGTTTCTTCTGATGGTCAATAATATAACAAAAACAGATTTAATTTGGGATTAGTGCAACAACACTGGAATGTTTCACCAAAAGGTTTTCTTTCATCCAGTTTACAAAATTCCAGCAACTTTGCCAATATCATATGAAGTTGCTGATGTTTTAAAATACAGGAGAACAGTGCCACTGGAAGAAAGTTTTCTGATATCCTATAATCTGTCAATTGTCAAATTAATGTAAAGTTTAACTAGGGTAGCCAGTGTGGAGTTGGACTACAACTCCCATCTTCCCCAGGCAACATGGCCAATGGTCAGGGGTGTTGTTCTAGTCCAATGACAGCTGGAGGGCACAACATTGGCTACCTACCCCATTCTAGGCTAATGGACTCAGCTGAGTATTCAGCTTATTTAACTATTTCACAAGATGGCTGTGAGGAAAATCCATATAGGAATAGTCCAATTCCATGCTAATTTAGTGAGGAGTTAATCCAGTTCAACACTGTAGGTCTCACTTCTCTGAGTAAGCTTGCATACAATTGAATTGCACAGCACTTTGTGCAGAGAAAATAACCACAGAAGTGATAAACAACGGTAATTACTTATTTGTTGTTAAGTGTTGATATTCATGATATCTCAAGTTTGGGGGCGGGGGCAGGGATGTGGTTCCGTCTTCCTGGGACTGCACCACTTCCAAATGCCCAGAGAGGAACTTAGACAACACATATAACAAAAATGACTAGCCAGACAACAGGTACTCATGCATGATACACACCAGTAACAAACCAATTTCACAAAATCAGGCAAGTAGATTCAGCAAATACAGGCAACGACCAATGGACACTTGTCCAATTGATGCGTGACTGTGACCACGCACATTATGGTGACCCAGAAGTGGAAACGGGGGAAGGGGTAGAAGGGGGTGCTACGTGGCATAATGGGGCAAAGCGAGCTTATACACCGGCGGACGAATCCTGGATATGCCTGGGAAATCCTGGATGTATAGCAGCCTTATCTTAAACCTAATCCCAAACCCCTCCTGCCATTCTGAAGGAGTCAGGACTGCAGTCTTGATCTTTTCCAATAATTTAATCATACTGGTAAAATATCATATCTTGAACTTAGATAAATAAACATTGCTTTGTATTTTAATGGAGTTCTAATAGCAGAGCTGGTTGGACAGTGTTCTCGAAGCTACAAACATGAGTCTGACCAAAGTGCGGGAGGCAGTGGAAGACAGGAGTGTCTGGCGTGCTCTGGTCCATGGGGTCACAAAGAGTCGGCCACGACTAAACGACTAAACAACAACAATAGCAGAGCAGAAATCTTCCAGGAAAGGTGACCATATTGGATGAAGAAGTCAGTGGGGCTGAGATGCTTGAGTGATGCTTTAATTTGGTGAGTCGTCTTCTCCACCCCTAAAATATCCCAAACTCTCCCCCACCACTGTAGTTTTGTGGGTGACTTTGGTCAAACCCGAGATATTTTTTATGGACTAATTATATATGAGAGTGAAAGAGGAAGCAGAACAAAAGAGCAATAAAGTTCTAAGGACAGGCCTACAGGAGGAAATGTTATATCAGTGTGCTCACACAAAAAGAGAGATCACAAAAAGTGGGAGAGATAGGAAACTTCACTAATAAAGGGAATGGTAAAAATCACTTTCACAGGGCGGAGGGTGGGGGAAGAGAAGAAACTTGTCATTCTATCACTTGCTTGCCATTCATTCACCCTTGCCTAATACCTGCCCACAAGCCAGTCAGCCACCTCTCAGGACCTCGCAGGAGGGAAGTGAGATGCAAAGTAAAAAACCTAGAAGCACGAACTTCACATAACCTTGCAATACATTCTTCACTCAAGAAAGCTGGACTTGCCATCTCGGCTTTAGAGGTATAGCCTGATTTCTGTAGTGCAGAGATGTTAACATTCTGATAGGAAACAAGTGCCACATCAGGACTTGGATGTGAGTATTTTAAATATTTTGACATATTTAATAAAAATTGGAAATGTTCATCTACCACAAAAATGCATTTTGCTTGGAAAACAAAGTTATCAGTAACATTGATTTCCATGCCTGTTCCCACAATGTACGCTTTCATGTCTGCTCCTTCAATCCACAAACTGTTCCAAGTTTTGTGGCCTCAGGAAGCAAGGCTATTGTAGAGTAGGGGTATCAACAGCTGTGTGATTTTTTTCTTTGTTGAGGAGGGGGAGGAAATGCTCCAAATGAATAAAGAAATCTAAATGCATGCATAGCTTCAGAGAACAGGTCTGCCATTTCTGGCAGACATCACCATCTGTTTATTTGAATGCCACTTTTCCACAAAATTGTGCCCAAAGTGGCTTACAACATCCCAATGAACAACAATAGCAATTCAAAAATCAGTGCATAAAGCAATACAAATCAACGAACCTAATTTAGCAGTTTAAAGCTATACAGGAGAGAGAATACAGTCATACCTCGGGTTAAATATGCTTCAGGTTGAGCGTTTTCAGGTTATGCTCCGCGGAGACCTGGAAGTAATGGAGTGCATTACTTCCGGGTTTCGCCGCTTGCACATGCGCAGACACTCAAAATGACATCATGCACATGTGCAGAAGCGGTGAAATGCGACCTGCGCACGCACAGACGTGCAGTCGCGTGTTATGTTCTACTCAGGATGCGAACGGGGCTTCGGAACGGATCCTGTTCGCATCCAGAGGTACCACTGTAATGTCTAACACAGAAATTAAATGATAGTACAGTGGTACTACTCTCCTAGGTCTCCTCCCTCAGTCAGTTTCCCATCTCTCATGCCCCACATGCACTCACATTTTTTACATTGCTCAATCTCTCCCCACCAAACATCACCTCCCAGCACTGTACTCAAGGCACTTAAAGAGACCATGAGCCTGGTTAGTGACTAAACATTTGGTGTGTTAGTTGTGGATTTAAACTGGACCATCCACAATCTTGAAAGTCCCAGGGACTGCAAGAAGATCAAACCTATCCATTCTTAAGGAAATCAGTCCTGAGCGCTCACTGGAAGGACAGATCGTGAAGCTGAGGCTCCAATCCTTTGGCCACCTCATGAGAAGAGAAGACTCCCTGAAAAAAACCCTGATGTTGGGAAAGATTGAGGGCACAAGGAGAAGGGGACGACAGAAGAAGAGATGGTTGGACAGTGTTTTCTAAGCTACTAACATGAGTTTGACCAAACTGCGGGAGGCAGTGGAAGAGAGGAGTGCCTGGCGTGCTCTGGTCCATGGGGTCACAAAGAGTCGGACATGACTAAACGACTAAACAACAACAACATCCACAAGCCATTCCACTTCATTAGTTGTTCTGCGATGCTTCACCATTGTTCCTGCAATGTTGCCATCTGGAGGGGCATTCTTGCACTGTAGTGCAACGAAAGCGGGCAGAAAGGAAACTGAAACATTTATGGTATAAAAAGTTACAAGATTTCAGCAGGAAGTAGAAAACAAAGCAGATAGGTCCACTCAAACAGTATTAAAAACAGGATTGCAAATAACCACCCTGATACCATCATGAGCACAAAGCATCATAAATGCACAGTAAAGTGACACTTGGAAAGACCTCCAGATACATCTGTGCATGAGCTTGGAATGCTGCACATTTTAGAGGTTATCTTGCTATCTCAAATAGTGCAAGAGAAAGATAATTCATTGTCTCCAAAGAGAGGTAAAACTCACTCCTCTTGCTCACAAGCTGTGTCCTACTTCTAAAAACTGCATTTTCCTCCAGGTTCCCCAGTCTTGGCTTCCAGAAGCTACCGTAGTTCATATTATACCTTCTTCTATTATGTCTTCCTATTAAGGAGTCTTTTAGCATCTACCAGCTTCTCATTATAGCGCACTCTACTCATACCCAATGCTCTTCTTAACCGAATTGGCTTATTCAAGATGAGGAAACGGTTTACTATTAATGGAAATGGCATGTGGCCCATTGAGGCACCAGTTCCCCATAAACTTGTTGAGAAAGTGAGTCAGAGGAAAGCCCATTAATACAATCTAGAGAAAGGTGGGCATAAGCAAACATTCTTATACTGCTAGATATTGGGTGGTAATGATGCCATGTCCAATGACAGCATCACATTGGATTGAAGGAGCAGGCGTGAAAGCGTCTTCAACAGCATTAAGAGTTTCACATTGCAAATGGTCTAGAAATCAGAGAGAGAGACAGACAGACAGACATTAGCTGAAGCATTGCATACCTGGTGTTTTTGAAATAATATGTTCCATTACTGCTGCCTTAAACCAAGCTCATGGGTAATGAGACCTAATTGAAACCTAATGAATTTAAGAAAACAATAACAGATTATTAATATTATTAATCACCTGGATATGTTGCTGGACTCATGAAACAAAATCATTTGAGTTAATGGGAAAGCTTCAGGTAATTTCAATGCACTTTCTAATCAGCCCTAATGGGCCAGCTGAGCAGACTGATAATGATCAAAACAAAAAAAATTCCTTCCAGTAGCACCTTAAAGACCAACTAAGTTAGTTCTTGGTATGAGCTTTCGTGTGCATGCACACTTCTTCAGATACACAGTGTATCTGAAGAAGTGTGCATGCACACGAAAGCTCATACCAAGAACTAACTTAGTTGGTCTTTAAGGTGCTACTGGAAGGAATTTTTTTTGTTTTGACTATGGCAGACCAACACGGCTACCCATCTGTAACTGATAATGATCAGTGAAAGAAAAGAATACAACTGAGAACTATAACAAAATGTTGCAGGACAGCATGCACCCACTTTATCAAGCTCTTCTGAGGGTTTCTCCCCTCACGGCTTCTTTCTAAAGGTTTTCTTTCTTTCTTTTTAATACCTCTCTAAACTGTGGGGTTTCTCCGAGGCTACTGATGCCTCCTTCTTGTGTGTAGATGCTGCTGTTTGTCTGCATCAGGGGAATGCTCAGAGAACAAGTTGCCTTTGAGTCTATAGAAGTGGTTGGGAACCTCTGGCTTCTCCACCACCAAGCCTTCCCTATTTGGCCTGTGGTGTGATTTGGCTGCAACCACACCCACCTGTCCATCACCTGGTGCCAGGCACAGGACAAGTAAACCCACAGGGCCAAACTGAAAAGGAAGAATTTGGAGTGAACTCTTAAGTGTCTTATTCCCTTTCAGCCACTGGCAGAGTTCAGGTTTTCTGAAACATCGCCAACTTTTTCTGTTGTCCCAACCTCAGGAAGCAGATGCTTGTGGGGAGCAGGAGAGGCAGCAGCAACAGCATAGGCACCGACTCCATGGGGCCTGAGGGGGCCCGAGACCCCTCAAAAATTCGTTGGGGGGGGCTCCGCCCCCCCAATAATTTAAGAAAATTATTAGTTATATTATGCTTTGTAAAATCACAAAATTATGTTGGTATTTTTTATTTTCCTTGTTTGACGATAGTTACCTTTTAAAATACATTCAGTAATGAGTTAAAACAAATAATTATTACAGTAGTAAGCAGGTTAACTGAAAAGAGTGGTGTGAATCATGATAGTGTTACGGTGCTGCGGGCACACTTAGAATTTGTCCCGGTGCGCGAACCTTCGTGTAAAGTCTGGCGGGCCAGCGCTGCGGCCGCGGCGACATCAAAAGGACTGGAGCAGAAGCGCCTGGAATCCTCCACCTCGCGTCGCCTTGGCGCTTCGAGACATTACGACGCCGCGGCTATATAAAGCCCACCCTGCTGGCGCAGTCATTCAGTGTGGATAGTTTCGTTCAGTGCATGCTGCAGACGTGTTTAGCGTTCTAATGTTGATCATATGACTCTAAAATACTTTTAAAAAACTTTAAAACTCACTAATTTTCATCTAAAATTTAGAAAACTTCCCGGGGCAGGACCCCGGTATGGGCCCCCCCAATATTTTTTATAAGTCGGCGCCCCTGAGCAACTGTGCTCCTTCCTGAGGACCCCACTATTCCCCTTTGTGGGAAGATGGAGCAGTGTATACAGTGGTACCTTGGTTTACGAACTTAATCCATTCCAGAAGTCCGTTCTTAAACCAAAGCGTTCTTAAACCAAGGCATGCTTTCCCATAGCAGCGGGGGAGTCAATTTACAAATGGAACACGCTGAACAGGAAGTTAAACTTGTTCTGCTTCCAAGGCAAAGTTCACAAACCAAAACACCTACTTCCGGGTTTTCAGCTTTCTTAATCAAAATTGTTCATAAACTAAGCTGTTCTTAAACCAAGATACCACTGTACTATACAAGTGTATGCTGCAAGGGCTGCCCTAAGCCCCTCCAAGCTAGCTCACTATTTCCAGGTATGGTTGTGGGGCATGTTGTGGTGGAGAAGCTGCCAGTGTGGAAGTAAGTCACCTAACAGTCTAGTTAGCATGGAGATGTGGAATTCAGGGTAAAGGTAAAGGTAAAGGGACCCCTGACCATTGGGTCCAGTCGTTGCCGACTCTGGGGTTGCGGCGCTCATCTTGCTTTATTGGCCGAGGGAGCTGGCACAGAAACGCCGTTTACCTTCCCGCTGGAGCGGTACCTATTTATCTACTTGCACTTTGATGTGCTTTCAAATTGCTAGGTTGGCAGTAGCAGGGACCAAGCAACGGGAGCTCACCCTGTCGCAGGGATTCAAACCGCCGACCTTCTGATCGGCAAGCCCTAGGCTCTGTGGTTTAACCCACAGCGCCACCCGCGTCCCACGGAATTCAGGGTAGTAGGGGTAGAATTTTTTTTAAATATTTTTTTATAAACTTCTTTTTTAATTCAATATTTCAGCATACCAATAACAAAACAAAGAGTAGTAGGGGTAGAATTAAGCTCTTATTTAAGACATTGCTACTTTGTAGACCCAGAACGAGAGGCTGTTTATCACAAGAATGGCTTAAAGCACAACTGCATATGACAAAGAAAGTAACAATGAGGACAAGCTGAAGGGTGGAGTCGTAGCTCCAGCTCATAATAACCACAGACTGTTCAGCTCCATCATCGCCCTTTACTACAGGGTGGCACTGTGGTCTAAACCACTGAGCCTCTTGAGCTTGCTGATCAGAAGGTCGGCGGTTCGAATCCCCGCGACAGAGTGAGCTCCCGTTGCTCTGTCCCAGCTCCTGCCAACCTAGCAGTTCAAAAGCACACCAGTGCAAGTAGATAAATAGGTACCGCTCTGGCGGGAAGTTAAATGGTGTTTCCATGCGCTCTGGCACTTGTCATGGTCCTCTGTGCGCCAGAAGCGGTTTAGTCCTGCTGGACACATGACCCGGAAAACTGTCTGTGGACAAACGCTGGCTCCCTTGGCCTGAAAGCGAGATGAGCACCGCAACCCCATAGTCGCCTTTGACTGGACTTAACCATCCAGGGGCCCTTTACCTTTTTACCTTTACTACAGGGAGGAAAAGTAGATTCTCCAAAAGGCAGTTCTATTAGGGGGGGAGGGTATGCATACCCCTACACATGTTGTGAATCTAAGTTTGGCCTCATTGAGGGGCAGTATTTCAATATGAGAGTACCCCTAAAAAAAAATTTAGGGGAAAAAAGGACTGCCAAAATGTATTGAAGCCCTGCACACTTTGGTAATGTAGTTTCCTCCTTAGGGCAACGTTTGCTTCCTACTTGTATAACATTATTGAATACAACTAGGGATGGGGAGGGCATCTTGTTCTTTGCCTTGGGCTGCAAAATACCTGAGCTTGGTCCTGCAGTGAACACTGGACGATTTTTAAAAATAGAGAATGTTCTTGCATGTGTGTATCAAAGGTTGAACACTTGGATATGTTGAAATAAAGGCAGCTTTTCACCTTTACACACTGAGGGGGTGGGGCTAGCTGGTGAGGGGGGGGGTGAAGATTAAGAAAGAATGTCTTCTCCTGTTTGTTCACTTCTACTGGGCAATAATACAATTTTCAGTCTCACGTCTCTATTTCAGACCACATATGGCAGTAATATTGGATCTTCCCCATCTCAGCTTAACCATGACTAAACAGGTTGATGAATGCCGTGCATCTTATCATCATACATGCATATTGTTAAATATAATTCACTTTTGATCTGCACCCTTGTGCAGTGGCGAATGAAAACAGTTAAGATTTCTTCCACTGTCTGCCTTTAAATGTATTAAACAGCCCGGCTGTCAATAGATTATATTCTTGTACGATGATAATAGCCCAAAAAACTAAGAGGCCTTGTCAGGAATTGCAGTTGTCACAGTTTGATGCAAATGATTTTACTTGGTGTTCATCTACTGCGCAATCATCTCATAATCTGGATATACATCACAGCATGACATGTAAATTTCTTGCTACTCTGCTTTCATTTCCAGAAGCAGCAATCAAATGAAAACCACTCAACCTCACCAAAATGTATAAATAATTTTCATTCAAACATATTAACAGTCAAAATATGAGAATTTATCACAGAGTACTGCACCTTTTAAGAAGCAATAAAGACCTTACTTTTTAAGCATATTTCTACTTAGAAAAGTCATATGAAGAGGAACCCGCAAAGAGAGGATTTTAAAATCCTCATATAGAGCCTATTCTTCAGGATTTAAGGGTGTTGATGAAGGTTTGGTATACAGCATGCATGTTTAAAAAGATAAAAGTAGGCTGGAACAGTAGAACCTGACTAAAAATGCAAATCATTTTACAATTGACCATGTTTGACAATATTTTTTTTTTTAATTTTTTGGTTTTAACCATGCAAGCCTATTTATGTCTATTCAGAAGAAAGGGCAGGAAATCCTATGTGTATAGGATTGCAGCCTAAAACATCATATCATATATGAAGTTGCAACCTTAACCTCACTTACTTGGTAGTAAGCTCCAATGAATTCAGTAGACATTGTTTCTGAATAAACATGGTGGGGATTGTGCTGTTAGATGTTAAGACAAAACTGAAATTACATTTGGGGTTTTAAAATTTTAATTTTTTTACTGCAGCAAACATGCAGGATTAACACAAGGAAAATACATAAATACTATACAAACACTGAGTTGATATCCTGGCACGTTGGTACAAATTGTGTCAATGGTGTTTTCGTTGAAAGAACGGGTTCCTGACAATTCAAAACCCAGAATATCTTTGATCTAACTGTGGTATTGTAAGCCAAGGAGATTTTCCCTTGTCACCCTGCACAAGTTCTATGAATCTGTTTAAAGGAAAACTTATTTAAATTATATATATATATGGATTTGTGAAGGTAGTAACTGAATTAAATGTACAGTGTGAATCTTTGCAGGATTTCTCCATGAAGTCTGACTGAGTTCAATAGCAAGTGTGCATAGAATTATAGCCTTCATGTCTAAGTTCCATTTCCTCTAGATATCCTGCATGATTATGTTGTCTTTTCTTGTGATTTTGAACACATATTTCTGGAAATGAAATTTCCAAAGAAAAATTGGCATCTATCTGTATTCCAAGGAATGGATTGGCTGAACTAATTGACTGTAATTATAATTATAATATATACAGATGGAAACACCAACTATAATTTCCAATGGGAGAGGATGCAATACTTGTAAAAACTGAAGAGGGGAGATGAGTATTTGACTCTCTCACCACCCCCATCCCCATTAACCAGGTTCACTTCCTAATGTCTAAGCCTTAGACACTTAAGTGAACACAACCATTTATGATTCAGGAATACAGAGGTTTGTTGAACACTTTCTTGCTTGTGATTTAACAGAGTTGTAACAGAGACATCTTTCAAACACAGCAATGTCCACCAATTGCAGAACTCAACAGCACCGAGCTATTATGATAAAATGGCATAGCATCCTAAAATAAGAGATTCTGCTTTGCGGTAAAACACCCATTAAATTCTGTGGTGCAGGATTATGCCTGCATGGTTTACTACCAAATAAGCATGACAAGAGTAAGATTGCAGTCGTAGGCAGTTAATCGGGAAAAGAAAAGAATTATATCTGTTGGATATATTTCAGGAGCCTTTGTTTTAAGCCATGTTTGGTTGGTTAAAGGTGTTTGTGGGGGGGAAAGCTAGAAATAAAGGAAATGTTTGTACAAGATTAAATAAGTCCAACATCCTACTAAAAACCAGGCCTTTCTGTCTACCAGTTTCCAGAAGCAAACTAATCCAGATTGGAGTTTGATGCAAACAGAGAGCAGAGGCAATGCAGACAGGTGTGAAAGGAGGAGATAGTTTCAGGGGCCACAGGCTAGAAAGCTCAGGTACACATTATAACTAACTAATCTGACTTAAGGGAGAATTCTTTCCAACTCCAAATAGCATAATCAGTCAAATCCAAAGTGTGAAGAGAGGGGGGAAACTACAATGCACCTTTTATGGGACTAGAGTATTTGTAGCATGGCTTCCTATATCCAGTTGTTGTGGCCTTATGTCCAGAGGGGAGAGAACCCAAGATCAAAGGTGAGGTGGAAAGGGCAGTCACGTGAGCAGTCATAGATAATGACTGAGATCTCAGTTTATTCTAAACCAAGCTTCTGGAATTTTTTTTTTTAAAAGGCCTTCTAAGAAATATTTCCTAAATATATTCCGTTCTTAAAGCACTCTTTGTTCCTGCAACCATTCTCCTGTAGTAGAATATAGCAGGGGTGGCTAACTCCCAAGAGACTGCAATCTACTCACAAAGTTTAAAACTGGCAGTGATCTACCCCCTTTTGGGGGGTTAAGGTCAAAGTTGTTGAGCGTTGAGCTTTTTTTTAGGGAGGAGGAAAGCCCCGTTTTGGGAGAGTGCAGGGCACAAATGTTGAAGTTTTTTTAGGGGAGCCACTGATCTACCAGTGATCTACCACAGGCGTCACAATCTACCTGTTGGACGTGCCTGGAATATAGCATATGCATTGGCATGATGATGTAAACAGGTATCTGAAGGTAACAAGTTGGTTGGTTTGTGACACCAAACAATGAGCTATAAAGCTCTAAGTGGTTTAGAACCAGGTTATCTCAAAGACCTGCTCACTATGGTCCTCACTACAAAAGATGCTGTCCTTGGGTCTTGTGTTTGGCTGGGATGGAGGAAGGTCTTCTGAGGTGTGCCACACCTAGGCTTTGAAACTTTATTCCTAGGGAGGTCTGTCTTACTTTCTCACTGTTAGCCTAAAGACTTAGTGGTTCCATCAGAGATTTGATCTGTTGTTGTTTAGTCGTTTAGTTGTGTCCGACTCTTCATGACCCCATGGACCAGAGCACGCCAGGCACTTCTGTCTTCCACTGCCTCCCGCAGTTTGGTCAGACTCATGTTTGTAGCTTCGAGAACACTGTCCAACCATCTCGTCCTCTGTCGTCCCCTTCTCCTTGTGCCCTCCATCTTTCCCAACATCACGGTCTTTTCCAGGGAGTCTTCTCTTCTCATGAGGTGGCCAAAGTATTGGAGCCTTAGCTTCATGTCCTTCCAGTGAGCACTCAGGGCAGATTTCTTTTAGAACGGAGAGGTTTGTTCTTCTTGCAGTCCATGGGACTCTCAAGAGTCTCCTTCAGCACCATAATTCAAAACCATCAATTCTTTGGCGATCAGCCTTCTTTATGGTCCAGCTCTCACTTCCATACATCACTACTGGGAAAACCATAGCTTTTACTATACGGACCTTTGTTGGCAAGGTGATGTCTCTACTTTTTAAGATGCTGTCTAGGTTTGTCATTATTTTTCTCCCAAGAAGCAGGCGTCTTTTAATTTCATGGCTGCTGTCACCATCTGCAGTGATCATGGAGCCCAAGAAAGTAAACAACCTCCTAAAATTTTGATCTGCTGAGTTTTCTGTCTTCTGGCTTTTTCTTAATTTTTGTGGCCTGCCATTTTATGGTTTTATTGTGATTGTAATTTGTAGTTTGTTTTATTATTTATTAATTCATGAGCTTCCTTGAGCATTTTTATGGAAAGGTGGAACAGAAATGTTTTAAATAAATGAATACAAAGACTGTGAGGAGGGCAGCTGCTTCAAGATGGTCCCACCAAACCAAGCCTCTAGTCCTGTCTTATTGGCTAGAACTTGAGCTGAGGAGAAATCAATTTTCAGCTTATCTTCACTCAAGGGGAATCATTCAAAACAAGGGCAATTCTCATGTAATTGACAAAGTAAGTAAGAATAAAATTGCTCATTTGCTTAGCAAAGAATCTATGAATGAGAAGAATGCATTTACTGCTCTCCTCATGAATAGCACCTGGAAAAAAATCCATCTCCCTTGAAATTGGATATTTTTTTCTGAAAAAAAGGCAAAAAGTGCGAAGATGACAGTTTTCCTCATTTTTCCAGTGAGTGTGTCTGAGGAACTAGAACTGCAATAACCTGGGGTACAGCAGGCTCAGCCATTTGAAATAAAACTTTGCAGTACTAATGTTTTTGTAACTGCTTTCATATTGTAATGATATTTTTCCAAGCACTGGTTTTATTTGATCTTAAATACCTTTTTGGGAAAGTCCAGTGAGCTGACTCTAATAAAATCATGCTATTGAAAAAAGGTTTAAGTGGAATGTTCAGAATAAATTACAAAACTGCATGCAAGAATACCAGCTAGTACAGCAATAAAAATCTGGAAATGAGGATTCTTGCAATATATTTTAAAGAAGTAGTATACTTTTTTTGCCTTCGTTTTTTTTCATGAAATGTTTCATAATAGAAAGCCTTCACAACGTGAAAATGGATGAATGAATAGCGAATGAACAAACGGCCGACAAAATTGCATTAAAAAAAAAAACTTGGCTATTTTTTGCATGTGCTACAGAATATATTTCATATCATTTTCAATAACTTTTAGAAGATAATAGGCAAAATGATTCAGTTCTATTTTGCCATGCCAGAATACTTAAATTATACCATTCTTACACTGTCACATTACCCCCAATATATTCATAGCCCTTAAATGCAATTTTATTTCCCTTTTGCATTAAGGACTGGTATAAATAAAAGAAATAGGTCCAGTCTCCAGACTCTGGAAAATGCTGGAAAAAACCAATTTTTAAGCTGGGGGGGGGGAATCAAATACTTTCGCTTAGCTAGGCCTTTCCTTATGGCTCATGGGTTCTAAGATGTACATTTTTACTAGGTTAGAAAGAAATAATAAAAACAGGGACTCACAAATCTACACTGTAATTTGCAAATGTGTGGCACTGTCAAGATTCAACAAGCCTCTAGCACCTTTATATACATTTTTTTGTTGGGGGGAAAGATATCTGAGCAGCCCAAACACTTTGGATAGGAATTTGTTGTTGTCTTGCACATTTTCTGTTGGCACAACAAATATAGTAGGGAATTAACCTGGTATAGCTTGGTTTAAAAAACAGTGTTTAAAAATCAGTGATGCAGCATGGGTAAAATTTTGCACATTTCCCTAGTTTAAAACACAAAGCAAATCATGTGGTCAACAAATATTTTTTTGTCCCATGGTATGGGTGTGATGCAACTTTCCCAGCTGAAACAGACATGGGATGAAAACAAGAATTCTTAACTCCGCAACTACGAAGGTGTAATAGGGAATCCTACAGTTCCATCACATGAAGTTGTGGTAGTTATAACTGTGCAAAGGATGGCCACAGCTGTTAGCTACACTAGCATTCTATGCTTTGGCATAGTTATGGATCTAAAGGGCCTCAATGAAGAGTAGACTCATCAGTGTTCCCAAACGTTGCTCTTAAGGTGGGCACTGTTTTGCTATTCTTTGTGTAAACACAGAGAAAAACTCCACCAGACAAGAAACATATAAAAGGTCCTTCCAGAAATGATTTAAGAGATGATTTAAGACTCCAGAGATGATTTAAGACTCAGCTACATTAGTAAAGAAACAGCAATTTGAATGTGCTATAAACATGCAACACCAGATGGCGACAGAGAGCAGGCAATTTTACAACACAATTTTCTATAGGGATTTTTTTCCCTTTTGTTATAATGATCTAATTTCTGACTTACTTATAGTGTTTTTGTCCTGTGTGTAGATCCACCCTTAGTAGCACCAAATTATTCCTGTTCTGCTTTGAGCTGAAAGTGGAATACCAACTCTCTTTCCAGACTTCACCAATTCCATTTTTTTAAAATTAAATTTTAAACATGTGTGACTTAAACGACTTACTTAAACCCGCACGCCTTATGGGTTTACAGCCAGTCAGCTATGCTATTGGCCCACTTCCATCTGAGACTCCCTTGCATGTGAATTGGTGGGAGAGTGAAAGCCGTGTGTGCAGTTGTTGTTGGTGAAAACAGTGCAGGGTGGAAAGAGACTGAAAGGAGAAGGAAGGGGGATTGCAGAATGAAAGATTGGGGGAGAGAAAAAATGGGGCTAATAGAACAGGATGCATAAAGAGAAAGAAGAGAGAGAATGCTTTGGGGTTCTGAAAGAAAAATGGCATTAGTTGAGAAGAAGTTAGAAAGAAAATAATAAGAATTGTAGGGTAAATGCTTTCCCACAGGTAACATACCAAAGTGGCTCTGTTGAGTTAATAATAATACATCGGGGGGCCCCAACATGATTTGAATTGTCCAACCTGATCTACACTAAACATGCTCAATTATTTTAGCCTTTCCTCATATATCATACACGGCAAATCTTTTATTATTTTTATTGCTTTCCTACTGGAATAATTCTTAGTTTATTTTCATCCTTTCTAAAATGTGCTCACCCAAACTAAGCATTATAGCACTTTGGGGCCTGCCCATTGTGAATTCATTGTTTCCTCGGATGTTGCAGCACTTCTGTCATAAATATGAGGCCAACCGGCAAAACCACTCTGCAGAAACTTTGCCATGAAAATAAAGATCTATATGAATCTCATGCTGAGATTCTAAAGATTTTGTTTCCTTTTTAGTTTCAGTCTCACTGCTAACTATTATTGAGGAACATAAGTAGATCAAGCAGCAGCTTCGTCCCAAATATCTAAGGAGAATGGGGTTATCTAAGGAGGAGGTTTTGTATCTGTAGTCAAGTGATGGGTTATGCAAAACTAGGGCTATCTCCACACCAAACTGAAAGGGTCCCACTTGCACAACAGAATTTCTGTTTCCTCTCCTCCCCTGCATACCTGCAAAATCTGCTATGGAGGGTTCCCCAACTCCCCGAAACTGATTTTGAGGGCACATGGGTGGTTGGATGGGGCAGAAAATGAACAGGAAGTTCTGTTGCACCCATGGAAGTCTGTTGGTTGTGTTTCAGTGCTCCTCAGGTTTCAGAAAGTCAAAATTTAGTAAGTCCTTCCAACCATCTGGGGCAGATTTGGGCAGGGGGTACAGGGGAGGGAAATGCCGCGGGTAACCTCATGCTGGCTCCACTACTGCAGTGAGTTAGTTGAATATGGCCCTATATCTAAATTTTGCCTACCTCTGTCTATGTTATAACTTATTAACTTCTTCCAACACAAAACAATTGGACGCTCAAGATGCTATGGTTTGACCTGGGCACTTTGTGCCCGTTCAGATTTCTTGTGCTGTAATATAATGGTCTAGAGGAGGAATAACCAAGATGTTGTCAGGTGTTGTGGACTAGAAGCCCTACCATGCCTGACTTGTGGCAATTCTGGCTGGGGCAGATGACTCTTGTAGACAAACAACATCTTCTAGATAACAACACATTGGATACCCCAAATCTAGAGAGTGAGACCATGGCCATTGGTGTCTACAAAAGAATACCCTAGAAGTTTAAAAAGAATTTGTTATTTAAAAATTAGGGTGAATGCCAAGATAATGTTTTCCATGACTCGTCCCGTCAAGAAGAAAGTTCTGGATGAACTTAAGGAGTGGTTATTGTAAGAAAACAAGCTCTGAAGTGAAGCAGAAGGCTCCAAGTTGACATTGTGAATCAACAGTTAGGTCAAAAACCATATTCGGACTAATCTTTAGATATCAAATGCCCACCCCAGTAGCCTCCAGTCCCAGTCTACACATTACTTCCAGGACTGGAAACATGCATTGCAACACTTTATGAATTGCCTTTCTAGACAGCCAATTTATACTTATAATCAAAAGTTTACATGAATATTCTGCCCTTGATTCTTATGCAGTAATTCCAGGTGTCATTTGAAGCACTTCCTATAAATTGCTGAAGCAATAATGCCACTTACCTTCTTAATTCCTGCTTAAATTCAACTGCCTGTGATGCATGGAAGAATACAATCATTGCAGTTCCAGATTTGGTGGCAAAGTTCCATAAGAAAAATGCCAAATACCCAGAGAAGAAGCCATTTCTTTATGGAGCAGCCTTGCGGTGCCCAATAGCAATGCATACTCTCTTTTTTTTATGAGGAATAAATACATACTCCACAAATTTTAATGATCATTCACATTTTTATTCCAGTATCTTAAATATTTTTCTTCCAACTCCAGGAGGGAATGGGGGAAGTGTGCTTCACGTTGCTACAATTGTTGGTTCTCTTATTAGCTGTTCTGGAGAAATCTGTAGCACAGTATAAATCTGACAGTCAGTGCCATTTGGACTGCTCAGAGTGTGGAGCCATAATTAAAGTTAAAAACTCACTGTGCAAGCAAAGGCAGGGGTTTTTTTATTTAAAAAAATATGGCAGCCTGAGATATTGGGACTTTGAATGGCCACCCCGGGGCCGCCCGAAAAAGTTGAGTTAGACCGTGTCCACATTATTTTGTTTGTGAGAGCTATGGATCTCCCCTCCACCATCATGGTCCCAGAGACATATTTTGTCCTAGTTGTGCCATCATTTTTTAGCAGTAAGAATGGGATTCAAAGTTGCTACTTAAATGCATTTCTCCCTTCAGCTATTGCTTCAGCTGGCACCAAATCATTTGGTATAAGGCAACTGTATGACTATCACAGACACTTGATGAGACAGTGCCTATGACATCTGCTAATGAGATAGTACTGCCTAACCTCTGAAAATCTTGGCAGTTTTAAGGAGTTGTGTGTTTTATTTTATTATTTTATTTCAAATTTTTATTATTTTATTTTAAACTCTTTCTGGCATGAGTACCCTGCCCATTGTCAAACAAAGTTTACTAAAAGTAGAAACCACCCTAGGAAGATTATGCCCTTTCCCCCACAACAACAAATAGAGGCAAGGTTCTCATCTCCATCATCTATCCAACTATCTGAGCAGGATCGGCACTTAATTAACATGGTATTAAGGGAGGAGAAACAGACAAGTTATCAAAAGTATGCAGAATGTTTCAGCATGTGTTATATTTGCTAAATATACTTGCCAAAAGTCCAGTTTGTGGATTTGATCTAATGGCATCTAGCAAGTTAAATTCGAGGTGCTGTTAGTAACAGCCAAACACAGCATTTCTATAATGTTCAAACAGGGATGGGAAACCTGTAACCCTCCATATGTTATTGGGCTACAGCTACCATCACTCCTAACCATACTGGCGGGGGCTATTGGAAATTAGTGTCTAAAAACATTTGGAGATCCATGTCTTCCCTATCCCTGTCTTAAAAGGATGTATGGTCACCATGAAAAAAGCTGATTATCAGTGACTACCACTGCATGATTGGGTGTTGCTTTGTGACATATAAAAACAGATTCAGTATGCCATTTTGTTTCCTCTGCTGGTGTGTTCCACAAACACATAGGCAAGGAGAACCCTACCATTACACAGAGTGAGCAAGATACCTCAGGAAGCAGATACTGAGGAGAAGATGTGGAAAACCAGAACTAGTCTTCCCTGAGCCCCCTGACTGCTGCCCTCATGTGTTTATGGAGGATACAAGCTCATCACTAGTCACTAAGTAAAATTCATCTACCAGCCCAGTTACCTTCAGTATCTCAAATGGAGGGGAGA
>NC_135659.1:43433663-43514620 GCF_964188315.1 Podarcis muralis
ACTTGCTAGACAATTGTGAATAGTGTTCAGTGATGACTCAAACTGGGTGGAGCTAGGGCAATATTTTTGGTGATATGAGGTGTTCTCCATTCCTTGGATCAATTCTATTGGTCACCAAATTTTTGTATTGTGGTGGCCCAAGGTTCCACTCCCCACTTCTTTGAACAAAACATTTACAACGATCTTGCTGCTACTTCAGAGGATTAGCATGCCAGCTCTCAGCAGCTTCACCTTGTTCCCAGAGTAGAATGCCCTGCCTCATGATGTAGTGCCATTCCCAGAAACATGTTGGGTGTGGGTGGGTGTAAACATGGCTACTCTTGTTCCTTTTGATAAATGATAATGAGAGAGAAAAAACCAATCACATTGGCTTTGTGACTTTGCAAGGGGGGTGGGTATTGTGAAGGGATTTTATTGTGAATTGCATTTTGTATTTCATTGGCTGTGTGACCTGTCTAGAGAAGCTGGTTGGATGAGCAGTATCTAACTGTAACAAATGAACAAGTAAGCAATTAAGCAATTTAAACATAATTTCTAATATTTATTTAAATTCACCCTTCTCTTGAAAGTTGCTGAATACTACCTTCCTTTTTCAGGGGATTTATGATCCTGCAAAAGTGTAAGTGTGTGTGTAGCCTTCTTTGGTTTTGACTAGTGCCCAAGATGTGTACTAATAACAATGTCATCCACTGCTGGCAAAGTCTGCAATGAAAGGATGGGGGGGGTGTAATTTTTATTTTTAAAAAACTGCTACTACTACAAAGCACATACCCGAAAGTGTAATAAATATATACTGGAATGAATCAATCATATCCATGGATTTAATGTTTGAAAAAAATGTGCAAAAGTTAGAGAAACTGAATCTGGAAAGGGGGGTAACCTCTAACTCAGGTATTTTCCACTGCACATTTGAATTTCACACTTGCTGCCTTCAGAAATAGATTTTGCATTGGCACTGAGAGCAACTTAACATCTGGAAATCAATTCTTACACACAATTTCTCTCAAAGTATTAGATTGGAAGTGCTCCTCTGACACCTATGGAAGCAACAGTTTACCCCATTAAAATTGGCTATGTTTCTTGGAAATTAAATCAATACTGAACCTCTAGATGATATCTCATTGTGGGTTTGAAATCTGGGATGGATGCTTGTTACCCACCCATTATGAATGATTTCGGCTAAGGAAGAAAGGAAGGGAAAAAATCAATGTGACCAACATAGGGAAGTGAAATAAAATGATGAAACAAACAACAGTGACAAAAAGCCCAGATACAAGAGTGTCCTAGTTTAACATGTATTTACAGTATACACATTAAAAAGAGGGCTCCGATTTAAGGGAGGGGGCATGTGCTTCTATATATATAAAGGTACACCCCACAATTCTTTATAAAATGAAAGTCTCTCCCTCTCTCCCCCGCTCTATGCATAAGCCAAACAACCACAATAAAAACAGCCCAGGCTGCAATAAAAATAGTCTGAATTACTAGAATCAATTTCATACATTAAAGCCAAAGAGCAGGATAAATCAATTTGGTGTAAAAATAGGTAGACAGAACCCTGACCTGCAGAAAAACCTTGGTGAAATAAAAAGGTCTTCTGTCTGCTCACCTGACGCATAAAAGAGAGGGCTTAACCAAACCTCGGTAGAGAATGAGTTATGCTAGCTTGTGCAGCACTCTGAGACTTTGCAACATGTACAGCACAATGCAATACTTAAACTAGGAAGACATGGGTTTGAATCCCTACTTAGCCATGAAACTTACCGGGCAATATTGGACCAGTCACTATTTTATAGCCTAATCTACCTCATACGTTTGGTGTGAGGAGGAAAGGAGGTGATAATGAGCTCCTTGGAGGAACAGCTAACTGGAAAAGCATTTGTAAAGGAAAGGCAATTTTCCCCACACTCTGTAGATAGTTTCCTTTGCATTTTGCAATGGATTTTGCATAGAGATGCAACTGAAATGAAAGGTTTGGATTGAGGGATGGAACTGTGGTGAGGAAATTTGCCTTGTATCAAATTCATACTTGGGAGTTTTTGTTTTGTTTTACTTACCAGAATAAACCATCAAGGAAGAGCATAGCTAAAATGCCTATCTACAAATTTATGGCTGCCACATCAGGGCCACTCTAAATTGAAAGTACTCCACATGGCACATATTATGGGGCGGAAGTAAGCCATTCAGTGAACCACATTGTCAACTGGCCATCGAACAACCACTTTCATGTCCTCTATATCAGATTCCTAGAGCAGGTCTGAGGAGAACTTGGACTGAGATGATGATGCACCAGTTTCCCAACTTGAGGATGCACCCTCAACACTCCCTTCTATACTGAATGGCCTAAGCATGTAGCTCACCTGTCTTCCTCAGAGTCTGATTCCCCTGCAGCTAATCCTGATACGCTGCACATAGGGGTATGCACTACAGACCCTTTAAATTGCATACAGCTTTCCTAAGGAGGTAGAGCCAATGGAGGGGAAACTCATTCCAGTCTCCTGGAAGCCTTCAGATAACTCTAGCCATCTGCTGAGACAAAGCCTTTATATCAGCTTACAGGGCCCAATGGGAGCTGACCAGGGTCCTGATTTTGCCTTAAAGGTAAAGGTAAAGGTACCCCTGCCCATACGGGCCAGTCTTGACAGACTCTAGGGTTGTGCGCCCATCTCACTCAAGAGGCCGGGGGCCAGCACTGTCCGGAGACACTTCCGGGTCACGTGGCCAGCGTGACAAAGCTGCATCTGGCGAGCCAGCGCAGCACACGGAAACACCGTTTACCTTCCCGCTGGTAAGCGGTCCCTATTTATCTACTTGCACCCGGGGGTGCTTTCGAACTGCTAGGTTGGCAGGCGCTGGGACCGAACAACGGGAGCGCACCCCGCCGTGGGGATTCAAACCGCCGACCTTTCGATCGGCAAGCCCTAGGCGCTGAGGCTTTTACCCACAGCGCCACCCGTGTCCCTTTTGCCTTACTGTCTGGTAATCACTACTTTCTCCTCCCAGCCCCACCAAAACAGGATACATGGGACTGTGTGAAATGACAACCATTTTGTGTGAGCCTGACAAAGGCTGCCATCCTATGTACTCTTTAAAAAAAAAAAAAATATTTATTGAGTTTTCCATTTTAATAATCCAATAAAAACTACATCAAAACATTCCAAATTACAATACAATCAAAAAAGCCAAATATAAATGCCAAATTATATATCTCAGTCCTATGTACTCTTACTTAGGAGTAAGTCCCATTAAACTTAGGTCATTTTACTTTGAGCAAATATCTTTAGGAGTGGTCTGCAAGAGTGCTTTCATCTCTGTTTTATATAATTAGAATCTTATTTGCTATGGCCTCAGAATTATTAAGTCTTCCTTGGTTGTCCCTTTATCTATGTGATTAACTCATAGATGAGGAAGTGGGAATAACTATCCCCATTACCCTCCATGAGTTAGAGCAGCTCCCCTCCATATCTGGTGCCCTCTAGATGTTTTGGATTACAGCTCCCATGAGTCCCAGCTAGCGTCAGGTTGGGGGAGGCTGACTGCAGCACAAGTAGAACAGACACTCCATTGTGGAAAGTCCCATCAATTCTATGTTAATCAGGTGGAGAAAGGAACATCTGAAGAGGACTCTAGTCTTCCCAAGTTCTGGATTACACCTTGTTCAGAAGAAGACACTACAATTTTGGCAGAAGCTTGGTACAAATTTGATCATGGATCTGTACAGAAATAGGCCAACGCCCCAGTCATTCCATGGCTGCCATAGGAATGGACAATTTTGTCACACAAATCATAGTTAAACCAATTTCTATAAATTTTGAATTCCCAAATATCACCCATAATTTTCAAGGCTGTTTTTGTAGAGCTTTTTAAAAAATAAAATACCAATGACTTGTTTCTGTGCCATAAGCTAGTGCAACTTTTCTCCTGCCCTGTAGCTTGTTTGGCTTGCCAAGAAAAACATCTGCCCATTCGGTGGAGCTCCCATTTTATAGGGGAAATGATACTGTCCAGCTCCCTTTAGGCATGTATGTGTTGCCAGGGAACCCCTGATGAAAGCTGATATCCCATTGCTGAAGCATCTGGGGTGAAGGCTTCAGTGACTGGGGTTCCCTCTTACATGAAACATTCATATCTGTGATCCATGCACAATGGATTAGAGAAGATAGATTCACTTCTAATAGAAACCAACCTAGCCGCTGGATCACTAGAAATTAAATTAACACAGGAGTTCCAATTCTACTTGATTGTAGGTTTGGGTCTGGCTGGATGGTTGCTTTGTTCACTCATTGTGTCTGATCACTGCCTCAGAGGAAATCAATAGCATGAATTCAATTGGGAACTGAAATGACAGGATAGCAAGGCCTTCCGAGTAGATGCACTTTCTTGAAAGCAAGGAATTCACTTCTCACAATCCTGCACAAAACCGAACAGTTTATGGCAATATATATCACATTTAGGGGCATCGTGAGGGACCTTCCAAGGTGTGGCATATGCCATTTATTTTTGAATGTCTTAATATAGGACAGATAAGCCCAATTAGCCAGGCAATGAGTGCTGCCTGTGAAACTTGTATGAAGGTAAGTGGCTTGTGATGAAATCTAACTTTGAGAGGGAGATTTCATTGCAGAGGTTTTTCCAAATCTGTTGGGGGGAAATAAAAAGGCATAAATTCTGCTCTCTTGCTCTTGCTCTTTTTTTGTATGTTATTGGAAGATGAATTAAAAGCTGTAGCTTTATTTTCCCATGGGAATAGTAATTGAAAATAAACGTTAAGAACTCCGCATGATTTCCAGTAATCTTTAAAAAATGCAGATTTGTGAACACAGTGACAAATCTAATTGAGAAGGGGACTGCGGTTTTGTACAACATATTTGCTGTTATTTACAGGACGCTGTTTTTCTTCTCTCTAATTTAAGATTTTATATGGTGTTGAACATTAGCTAAAAACATTGCTTCATAAAAAGGCAAGGGAAATCCATCTTTGCAAGACGTTTCATCTAAGGCCTAGTTTTGAAAGCCAAGCCCAAACACATCACAATACAGGAAATCCATGGCTGGCTCTTCAAATTTCTTTTTCATTCATTGAAACAGACACAATGAAATGCATTTCTGTTCAGCTGCAGCACTAGGGGAGGGGTTTAACTCTTGCACCTCCCTCACATTGCAGCCCCAATGCAGACAATCCATACAATTGCTACTTACTACCACATAGGGGAGAAATAGAGATTACAGGCATTGGGTTTTCTGACAGTCAAAGGTATGTCCCATGTCCTGACTTTTTCTCATATGTTGAAGTTTGGTACATAAATATCAAAGACCCCTGGGAAGTTATGCACTAAATGTACCTCAATTACACTGGGGTATGTTTCACGAAACATGAACAAATGCTAAACCTTCTAGGCTTTCCAAACAATTAGCATGCTTTGAGCTATATATGTATCAAATTCCTGTTTCTTGTATAGAATGAAAGACCCTGGAACAAGGCATGTTGTGGGTCCCCCTGCCTGAGGAACAGTTGTATAAATGCCCTATTTTCACACATCCCTTGTTGAACTATTCTTGACTGCGTACTTACCAAACTTTCTAGTCCTGCAATTGTATTGACAATTGAGTTAAGTCCCCACAACTTCAGAAGAGAGGCTGTGCTCTGTATAAAAATGCTTGGATCAGCCTTGTATGTTAACTATAACTATTTCTGAAACTTGCTGGGTGACCTCAGCCTACCCCCCCCCCATCTCTTAGCCTGATCTACTTCCACAGGATTGTAGTGAATAAAGCAATGAGGAAAATATGTACAGTACCCTTGGGGGAAAGATGGGGTATTGATTTACCAACTAATAAATAAATTATATTTAGTTAAAGATTTGATACACACACACACACACACACACGAGAGAAGGGGGCAGGGAGAATGTATTAAGTGTGGATGGTGGTGGGATTTAATTCCACCACACTAGGTCTCTCTGTCAAATACTTCATTTTATCTAAACCTACAATATATGGTACTTCATGCCTTGGCAGCATAGTTTCTCTCTCTTCCTACTGTTTATTCCCATTGCTTATTATTTATCCTACTTTAATATACTCTTAGCATTAAATGGGTAAACAGCTTCAGAATTCCTTATTGCTCCACAGTCCAGTAAGCATAATGATGGTAGTTTTAAATGCCAGATGATGCTGATTAGAACCATTATGTTAATATGCATTTATTTGTTTTACCTTTACCACTTTAATCTCATCCTTCACAAATTAGGGTTTTTTTATTTTCTGTACTTTTTAAACCATCCAGTGAAGGTAATTTGCCATCTTTTTCCATTTGAATTGTAAAGCTAATTGAACTTAATGGCTTTAGAAAAAAAATCAATAATTTCTTACTGTTATTGATATAAAGGAGCTCACATAAGAGATTATCCAATGGGGACACAAACCATTTAAACAAAGTATTCAACTGTACAGTGTACTGCTTAAATGCTGCACAGACACAATTAGAGAGAGTTTCTGGTATTCATAGGAAACAAGAACTCTGCCCCAATTCACAGATCCTTCCGGGCATCCACTCAATAGACAACCACCCTAGGGGTATTCACATGTTGTTTGCAATGAGTGTGTGTAGCTATGTACACAAGCAGTTGATGTACACACATGTACAGTTCATCACATACAATGTTCAATGTGTGTAAAGTCTGTGTATGCAATAGTTGAGCTGTACCAGATAACAAGTGTACGTTTTTTCACACAAACATTTGTACACATGCAGAGGTTGTGTTCAGTGTAACATGTGAAGAGGTCTTCTCAGTTCTGGAGCTGAGGTGATGATTGGATTCAGTGCCAACTGAGCCCCATACTCTACTTCATCCCCACTGGCTAGCATTCAGTGAGGTAGGTCCACCCATGGGCAGCTCCCTTTCAAAATCCCTGCAACTCAGCCTGCAGTAAGGGTAGGTTGGGAACTGCTCTTCACCCTCCAAGTGCCTCCAGGGTCTTGTCAAATCTAATGTGACCTCCATCTTTTCCTACCCACACTTGCTGCCATAGAAGCAACTGACTTTTCAGCAACCGTGTGAGATACAATCTCCATTGTACACCTATTCAATGTCAAGTTCCCTAGGAAACCTACACTTTCCAAGGTCCTTGGCACCTGAGTTGCTTCCATAGCAGTGAGCTATATGTCAAGAATGGAAGGAATCTCATTGCCACTTTTTCTGGCAGAACCATGATCTAGGCATGGTAGAGGAGGAGGTAAATGGGTGATGGGTGGGTCTGAGAAGGAGGGCAAGCAGAAAGATTATTCAGCTCGGATTACAGTAATTATGATACACAGTCCTAAAATCATGAGGAAATTCAACAGAGGATTTCAAAAGTCTCTCATGGAAGAGGGAAGAGCACATGCTTAAGATGATTCTCATATTCTGGAAATCTGCTTTTTTATTTCCTCGTTCACTTCTCCTTTGCCATTTTCCCAACTGAAGAGCTGAAATTGAATGCTCCTCAAGGCAGAGACCTGTCTGTTTTGTTCATGTTACTCTGCATGACACCATGTACATTGACAATGTAATCATCATCCGTTGATTTGTTCCCAGCTGTGAACCAGGGGAGGGGGAACTGGAGAGGTTCAATCCACAGGTTTCCCAGCAGAGCCCTGCCTGCCAGAAACACTAAATGAATAGGATGATAAACGAAGTGCCAAGTGCAAATGGTTCTGTACACATTGCAGAGCAAAGATTATCTCATTCTGAAAGCTTAACCTTTGGCTCTGGGAGACCTGACATTTCAACCAAAGTCTGTACTTTTGTCAAGATGACTCAAGACTACTATCAGCACAAATACACTGAAATTGTTATAACCTCCAAATGAACATTTGGCCTTTCCTGGACTGCTGGGATATATTTTGCCCAGTGTCCTATTTTTCTTAACATCTACAGAGTGTGTACTTTCATTTAAGGTCTGAACTAAGTCTGTGCCACAAAGGTTTGGTGTCTTAAGAACCATGTCTACCCAAAATATTATTGCTTCTTCTTTTTTGGATTAATGGGTAGATTTCAGAAGTTCGAAAGTTCACTCTGTAGAAAAGGGCAGGGATCTCAATTTCTTTGCCCTGTGATATGACCATATCGGCCATTTTACAAATATAAGATATTCAAAAGATATTCTTTCACACACTCTGCCTCTCACTCACCATCTGAGTTCACAAAATACAAAGACTGTGTCTACATGTCACTGCAGCTTCTGGCTGTATTAACACATTTTCTGAAAGCCAAAAACATTAGGGATAATCAATGTTTCCACTCTGTAATGTTTTGGTGGGATGCATCAGTTCTTCTCTACAGAAATGATGGATTGAAGTGTAGGAGGCAGAATAGCTATCACAACTCACTCCGGATATGCAGCACAAAAATGCACTGCTGGCTTCCTTGCACATGCCCTGTTTAGTCCCAGACAAAGTAAAGGTGCCTTGCATGCTCTAAAGTTCTGGCATAGTGAACAGGTAGCATTTTTCCTGACTGTGCCAGGTACAATTGGGATATGTAAGGCAACATCCTGGTGCACACTAAGATATCTCACAAGCTCCAGATCTTAGCCCAACAATTTTGATTTCTATGCCATAATGGTGCTTAGGTGAAATACATACAGATTTCAATGCAAAGACCAAAACTCATAAAAATGGACACAGTCTCTTTCTTTTTTCATAAGATTTTATTAAAGACTTTTCATAATACAATAAAAAACTAATCTAAATCAAAATAAAAACAGAAAGAGAAAAAGAAAAAGAAAAAGAAAATGTGGACTCCTCTCTCTCAAAGATAGCTCTTAATCCTTGTCTCACACAAAAAGTGGCAGACCCTCCCAGCTCTCATCTGAGAACTTACTTTTCTTCTCCCAGTCTCTCACCCTGGGAGATATTCAGTTCTCTGTCTCTCACTCAGAGTCCTTCCACCAACGATCTACTGTTGGCAGACTGCTGACAAAAGACGTTCAATCCACCATGTTCCCTTCTGTGGAAATCTAAAAATTGACAAAGTCTCCTAGAGTTTCCTGGAAATGTCTGAGGATGCTCTAGAAGGCAATTTTGCTTCTCATTTTAGCCAGAAGGTGGTTAAAATTAGTGCCCACTTGTTACATTACATATGTGCAAGCATTTTTGGACTTTGTCTGTGGGTGTGACGGGGGATCCTGTTCCAATTCCAAAAAGGCCTTCACCTTAGCCAGTACTTAGGGTTTCTTCATGTTTTTGGATTGGAGATAAATTTGGGAGCCATTCTAGATAGAAAAAAGGGAGAAGGGTGCTAAAGCATATGCACAGGACTTCCATATTTCTCAAACAAACCAACTGTGAGGTCACAACAAAACTACAGGCTTAAGTTACATAATAATGCAATGACATGCAAGATTATATGTTGACAAAAGGTCATCCTTAAGCTTCAAAATCAAGAATATGAAAAACCACAGAGACTTGAGACCCTAAAGTTCCTTATATTAGAATCAAGATAGTAAAATAAGAATGACCTTTATAAAATTAATTGCATTTAAATTACTCTTTAATCAGAAAGCCTATTCCATTTGAGTGTTTTATTGAATTAGGGACACCAAAAGATCAATGGCAATTCTATTATTTTAGGACACTTTTAGTGTTTACAAAGTGACATTTTGGAAGTGACTATTTGTAATAGCTCTATCTATATAATAACATTGAGGACAGCCCTATGAAGCACTACTAGTTTGGCAGTGAGTGTTTTAAACCAATTTGAATGATGGAGAAAGCACTGAGGTTAGAGAAATCTGTCAGCACATTTGCTAGAAAAATGACAAGTCTAAAGTGCATAGAAATCAGAATCATTTTGTAGCTTTCAAGAGCCAGCTTGGAATCGGAACACACCTTGTGTGAATAAGGCATGGCCAGCCAGATGCCTTTGGGAATCCCAAAAGCAGTACCTGAGCACAAGAGCAATCTGCTCACTTGTGATTCTCAGGAACTGGTATTCAGAGGCATGCTGCCTCTGACAGTTGAGGTAGAACGTATTCATCATGACTAGTAGCCATGGATAGCATTATCCTCCATCAGTTTGACTGATGCTCTTTTTGAAGCCATCCAAGTTAGAGGATGAGTGCCTCAATCAGGGAACTTCCAGGGCTCATGGAAGCTTCCCACGCAATGTAGACCCCTAGAAAATTTGAGTTTAACATTGCTTGAGGAGCCCAAATGAGTAGAAGCAGGTCTCTGCATCAGAGAGTCACCCTCCAACTTACCAAGTGCAATGGGAATGGCTTACCAGAGCAGCTAAATAGCATCTTCCAGTGACATTCTTGGGGGAAGAAAATGACAACTATATTAAACTTTCTTTCTTTTTTGTTAGGATAGTCCAGCTCAGACCCTGAGAGCAAGGCCACATTGTCACCTATGTATTTATTTGCCTAATACTGTAGTGGTATTCATGTTTTTGTAAGGAAGAATTTAGTTCACTGATCCCCTGTCCAATGACTTCCAGATTCTTTAGACTAGGGCTCCCATTAGCCCCAGCCAGAAAGGCCTGTGGTCAGGGATAATAGGACTTGTAGTCTAGCAACAAGTGGAAGGTATCTGCTTGGGAGAGGCTAATATAGGCGCAGGCAATTTTAGAGTACACTGCAGAATAGCTTAATAGGTATGTACATCCCACAGTGGGTTACTAAAGTGATCTCTATGTGTTCAGGAGAGACATATCCTATTCCCCTTAGGTTTCTTGCTACTGAACTTTACTCCTTCCCATTTAAGAATGGAGAATACATCCTAAATCCTTATCTTTCCTGCATGAGGCATGAAGCTCCAGTGCTTCTTGTTTTGTGCGTCTCTTCTGCACAGCTCATTGAGTGCAGTCTGCCCTCCCTCTGCCTGTCACTGAGGCTCTGAGGTAAAAATGTGCATATTAATCTTGATTTTAAGACCCTTCTTTTCAGACAATGCATGCAAATGTACTGAGTGATTTAAATTGGTTTTTCTCTGTTTGTAAATGTAGTGTTCTGTGACTGCCCAAGGGCAGTGCTAACATATGCTCCTTGATAACTGACATTTTTCAAAGTTTCAAGCTAGCAGACTATTTGTAACTTACTCGCATGCGCCTGTCATACCCTTCCACCCTCCTTTGTGTGTCTTCCTTGTGTGTGCACATTTGCTGTTTGCGTGTGTATGGAAAACAGATTTTTAAAAACTGTATCAAGACTTATTCTACTATTAAAATGGACCATGATATTGTGATCAGGCTATTCAGTGGATTTAGTGGCTGAAAGGACATTATTCCACTCTTCAATGTGTGTCACAGGCTGCCCGTGAGTTTCTGAACACCATTGAGATGCTGTTTATGGTTTTTAAAACCAAAATTGATACCACAAAAAATGTCTCCTCACATATGAAGTGCCACCATTTTGCAGTGCTGTCTTCCTAAAAGGAGGCCTTGTGCCATCCAGATACCTTTGCCTTCAAAGGCAAGCCTGTTGGCTATTGAGGTCTAGTTGTTCCTTCCTCCCTAGGAGGATCAGCTAAGCCTACACTTTCAACAGTTATAGGACTTAAAACATTTCCGTTCTGGTGCGCATTTGGGATTGTGGGGCTTACGTAAAAACAAATCCTGATTGCCCCGATGAGTGGAATGGCAGAAAATGAATCTTTTAAAAATAAATAATGTGTAATATAGAAGGAGTAAATAGCCTATATGTTATCTGTAGAGCTGGGCAAGCCCCCGCCCCCCCAGCTTATATGTACCTTAAAGTGTATGAAACTATTTCCCCTCTCCAAAATGAGTTCATTTGAAGGAGGGCCTGTACCCATCCCAATGTTCCCATGAATTAAATCAGCATGAGAGATTCTTCTTGCACTCCTGCCAATAGGTAAAGATCAATAGGTAGAGCCTTCTTAATGGTGCCCCTCAGTGCTGGACAAAAAATGGACAGGTTTTTTTTTGTCCTGATCTGTGACTGATCTGTGAACTGCAGACTGGTTGGTGAGAAGCTGCTTTCTTTTTAGTATATTATTGCTGTATTTTGCATTGTAAGTCATATTTGTTTGTTTGTTTGTTTCATAGGATAATGACATAGCTGAGGTGTGGGATAGAAATTCAGATAATAATAATAATAATAATGGTGGTGATGATGATTCTGTAGCTTTCTCTATTGAGATAATATATACACAGAACCACAAGAGATGGGTCATATGTGGGGATGAAGTGACCACTCTTAGAAACTTGTTTAGAACATAAAAAACATGTTGGTTTTTTGCAATTCATTGGTGATTATTTTCCAGCTAACAGCCTGATCCTAACCATGTTTACTCTGAATCAGGTCCTATTAATTTCAGTTTTATTTACTTCCAAGCAAGGCCTTTAGAATTACAGCAAACATGTTCTTAGACTCACTGCTTCTTAGTCTTATTTCTTAATGGCATCAATGGGTTTCAGTTAGCACCAAAAAAGTCTGAAGTAGAGGAGATCAAGAGTTAAATGCATAAATTAAATCAATTCCCTGCAAGCTCACTCCATTAGAGAGTGAATGTCTCCAGAGAATCACAATGAGGTTTTTTTTCTATAGAGAGTCATGAAAGTACTTCTCTTGATCCTCCAAGCATTTTGAAACGTTATTGGCACCCTAGTGATGTGGACAGAATACAATTTATCAGGATCATTGCTGCTCACTTCCCTTAAAGGCTTGAGGTTGGATATGCACTACCTTGCTTACACAATAAGGCTTGAATGTCTGAAGGAGTTGATTAATCATGGTTTGTCTTTAAATATTGTACTCTGATTCTGATTTGATTCTAGGGTGTATTTTAATTGATTCCTTGATTTTATCTTGATGTGTTATATAATTGATGTTAGCCGCTCTGAGCCCGGTTTTGGCCGGGGAGGGCAGTGTATAAATAATTTATTATTATTATTATTATTATTATTATTATTATTATTATTAGGGATCACTGAACAAAGACATTCATCCTAATACTGTTTTCAGTATACTATTGATTAGAAAGAACCCCAAGGTTCTGAATGGGATAGAATGACGGTTCTTCTGGGCCAGGCAGTGCTCCATTGGCATCACTGGCCAAGACTGTGTCTCAGCAATCATAGTCACACACTCAGCTGATGTGGGCTGCTTACTGGATGGAACTGCCCTTGTCAGAAGCCAATACATCCTAGCTGAGGAATAGCTTCCAGATTCCTAAGGCTAATGGGAACCATCACCTCAAGTGGGCCACCTATACAATGAAGAACAGGGCCCGTTCTCATTTAAGCCTTTCATTATAAAATATATTTTCTTGCATATTAATAATGGAGGATGGGCCAAAAGTAAGAATGGATCAAGAGTCAATAATTTGTATAAATATAATTTATTTATTCATTAAAGTTCCATCATCTTAATAATGAAGTAGGCACAGAGGCAGCATACAAGCAGAGCAAAATTCTGAGTCCAGTTTTTGGACTGGAACTAGTTAGGCAATGAACATTCTTCATCTGTGCCCCAGAAACTTCATCAGCTCCTAGTTAGTTTCTAAGCGCAGTTCGAGGGGCCTGACCAGTTCTTAAGGACTGCTGCTGCTGCCCAGGAGGACTGCCTGCTGAGGGCCTGAAGGACCTCCCCCCATTGCCTCTTTCCACCTGGCTTGGAGCGGGGCTTGACAGGCTTTACAAGGACTGCAGCTGCTTTTAAATTGTTTTAATTCTTATCTGTGTTGTTTTAAATGAGAGCATATTGGCTGTGAGCCCAGGAAGACCTGCACCCTGCCTTGCTGGCCCTTTCCCATCTGGCCTGGGAGAGTGGAATGCTGACTGACTCCAGCTACAAAAGCTGAAGCTGTTGAACAGATTCTTGGGCTGGAGTATTGTTTACGGGGGGTTGAGAGAGCTGTTGCTGTTATTGATATTATTGTTGTAGCTTTAGTTTTAGATCTTATGATTTATGTGGAAATTGTTTCCATTTAGTTGTGTACATTTTGATGTGTTTAATTTATTGTTTATGACTTTTGTTATGTTTGTAATTATGTAAATCTTGTCAGGTTGTAAGCCGCCTTGAGCATAGTTTCAACTATGGAAAGGCAGTATACGAATAAAATTATGAAGATGAAGATGATGAGGCGAATAGCCTAAGTCCAGGCTGGTTATTGGACATCTTCCAATAACAACACTCTGTTGGTAGCCTATTCCCCTGAGCATTGCAAAACAGCCTTATTTTGTTAGTGGTGGGGCTACCATAACATATTGTTATGACTCTCATAAACAATGACAGGGGCAAACACAATTAACTTTCATTGATTTCATTATTAGATATTAATATCTGCTGTACAAAAGTCTTTGGTTTATTTTTGAGGTGTTATGTGGGGCTAATAAACATATGGAACTTCACATCCAGGAGATGTCTACCTTATTCTTCTTCCCATTTGGTGCTCTGCCCATTTAAATGAGAAATGACCCAGAGGCAGACAAGAGGTGTCAAGTTGCAATTGAAGATTCAAGGGCCTGAGGCAGGTTGTGCAGTCCAACCAACACAAACAGGCATAGTGTTGAGTTGTGAAACGAGTAGCAGTTCAGGAGAAAGATACAGAAGCCTAGTCTGGCAAAGTGCTCTCTGATGATCAAGTTCCAGGACTTTATGGAACCTGGTGGTCAGAGCCTGGGTCTTGAAGATCAACTGATGAAGTACTCAGACGGGGCTGTTACTACAACTTAGGTGTTTCCCTTGGAGCACAGGGATCATTTGCAAGACCCGTGATTGATACAGAGTGGTGGTGATGCTGGCAGCCTAGGTCCCAGGGCCCCTCCCTTAAGCTTTAGAGACAAGGATGCTAGTCATGCAGGTGTTATTTTGGAATGGAGACCATTAATTGTGTCAGTCATGGCACTGTTTTTTGAAATGTGAATCTTAGGCATGAAGATCCAATTGTACTTAAATATTCTGAAGGGCTCATTTGTATGTTGGAAAGGCCCTTGGGAGCTGGGGTAAAGCTGCCACAGAGATTGCATACAATGCATGCCCTTCCACTGTGATCTCCCTTTCCTCCTGTAAGCTGTGCTTTTGATTTGTTTGGGCAACATCTTGTTAGCATCTCTCAATATATACCGTATGACCTTTCATGAAAGGGCCGACATTCAGCTGTGGTCTTCGCTAGAGTTTGTTATCAGTGTGAGAAGCCAGTGCTTGGGCCCTCCTGAGTGAATAACTTTACAAAGAAATAATGCAAGTACCCACGGATCATCACACAGGCAAGGAAAAGCAGGAGGCAGAGCTTTACTTATGGCTGCTTTTAAAAGATATGTTCCTCCTGCCCCCCCTTGTTCACTCAAATTCCCCAGACAACTGTTTCACAGCCTTGCAGTCAGATATATTTGGTCCAAGCATGGGTTAGTACCAGTGATGACCAAACTTGTCCCTCCATCTGTTTTGGGACTACAACTCCCATCATCCCTAGCTAACAGGATCAGTGGTCAGGGATGATGAGAACTGTAGTCCCAAAACAGCTGGAGGGCCAAGTTTGGCCATCACTGGGTTAGTTTGTTTGCTTTGAAACTTTGGAACAGACTCCTATGGGAAGGAAATTAATCTGTTGCCAGATGATTCAGGAGAGTCAGGGTTTACTTATGTTTAGCCATCTTCAAATATCTAAAGGGCTGTCGCATGGAAACTGAAGCAAGCTTGTTTTCTGCTGCTCCAGAGGCTAGGTCCTGATCCAATGACTTCAAGTTACAAGAAAGGAGATTCCAATGAAACATTGGGAAGAATTTTCTGACAATAGGAATGGACTCCTGTGAGAGGTGGTGGACTCTCCTTCCTTGGAGGTTTTTTACACAGAGGTTAGACTGCCATCTGCCATGCCTGATTTAGTTGAGATTTCTGCATTGCAGGGGGTTGGACTAGCCTTGGGATCCCTTCCAACTCTGCAATTCTATGAGTCTATGATTTACAGTGTGCCCACCACTTACATGAGGGTTTGGTTCTGGGGGTCCACATGCAAGGTGAAGAGCTGCATACCAGGTGCTGGGAGAGGTGGCACCTTCCGTTCCAGTCTCTGGGAAGAAGGCACGAGGGCTTTGGGAGTGTCCCAGGGCCCTCCCATGATCTTCCCAGAGCATGGTAAGTGAGGTGGAGGGCTTAAGAAGCTTCTTCTGTAACACAAAAACCTATGAATGGGCTGTGTAAGGTTGAATTCGTGTAAGTTGCAGGTGCACTGTATTTATTACTTAGGGAATTTATGTATGGCCTAACATTATTTTAAAACTAAGGGAGTTATTCAGCTAAATAGTTGTGCTGGTCCAAGGATTAGCATTAGTGCAACAGGATTCCCCCCTCTCCTCCTCCTGCATGCACCCCAGGCCACCCTCAAATCAGCTCTGCAAGGTTGAGGGAATCCCTGGGACAGATTTAGAGGAGGAGCAGGGAGAAAATTCCATTGCACAAGAAGAAATCCTTGTGTTGAAGGAATGGTTTGCTTACTGTTACGCTGAATACAACCCAGGATCACTCAGTGGTTTGCAGCATATCACAATAATACGTACAAAAATCCAAATACAAGAAATATGGTACATTATAAAACCCAATTGTTTTTTTTAAAAAAACCAGAATCAACAACTGAACAGGATAACCCTTCTAAAAATCAGAATAGGCTTGAACAAACAGATGGGCTTTTAACAAGCATTTAAAACATCCAATTGATGAGGCTGCCTGAATCTCATTTGAGAGGGCATTGCAGAGGGCTGGTGATACAGCTAAGAAGGTCTGTTTCCTTGAGATTTCCAGATGACAATTTACTGTCTCTCGGTATGGTTGGTAGGGCTTGCCCTGCAGATTGAAAAAGCTGATTTGACTTGTAGCAGGGAAAGCAGTCTGCTAGGGATTCTAATCCCAAATTGTTTATATGAACTTGGCTCAGTAGCAGATAGGCAGCCGGTGCAGGTCCTTAAATGTTGGTATAATGTGCACATGAGATGTATCATTCGCTACTCTAGCTGTAGCATTCTGCATTAGTCGCTGCATCTGAGCAAAGCACAATGGCAGTCCCACATAGAACACATTGCAGCAATCTAAGTATGACGTTACCAGTGCATAGGGTATCACTGGCCAGGAGTGGGCATAGCTGGCAGACCAACAAAAATTGGTAGTGCCACAGAGGTTACTTAGGTCTCTAATGACAAGGGTAGATCTGGGATAGGAGAGGATTACTTGAATCCCCGTTAGGTCTCTGGGGATTATACTACTTATTCTGTGTGTCTAGGAACCAATCTGCCTATCACTATATGAACTCTATTGGACCTCTACAAACCAGTTATTTAACAAGTAGGGTTTGAGGTATCCTTTACTGTGGACCAAGACCATTTGCTGAGGTTAGAGCAGAAGAAAACCACACACTCCTTTTCTCCATCTTGCTGTGCCAAGGCTGGGCAACCTGCGGCCATCCAGATGTTGCAAACTACCATCATCCCTGGCCACTGACAATGCTGGCTGGCGCCGATGGAAGTTATAGTCCAACAATGTCCGAAGGTCCATAGCTACCCCATCCCTGGGCTGTGGGATTGTCTGAGAGCCTCAGCTTCTCTCTTGAGCTGAGGCAGCTCTGCCCTCCCAGGAACCTCCCCAATACCTTTCAGCATCCTTCCTGAACCATTCCTTGTGCTTTCTGTTCTCGTCTTTCTGTGTTGGCCTAACAGGGCTTCCTTCATACACAGAACAGCCCTGCCTCCTGCTTCTATCTGATCACCAATTTGTTGTGTTCCATCATGGCCTTGAGATGCTAGCCCTCTTTAGGCATTCAGCCTAGATATGTGAGAACAAAAGTGCAGAGCAGTGGTGGGGAATCTGTGGCCCATGCAAGGCCTTTTCCACAAACTACTTCGACCTGCTCCATGCCTGTCAGGAGGACACCACTTCCCCACCATTGGTTAGAAATTCATCATAATCTTCTCATTGCAGCACCGCCCCATCAGATTTTACTTCTGTCATCCTGTTCAGAATGAGTTTTATAGATGTCCGAGATGTTTTATCCTACAGAATATCTTGAAACATCACCAGCCCTTAGTATATTGAAAGCCAGTTGTTGGCAACCTGTTAAATCTGACATTCAAGTAGTTTAAACTCTTTGAAGTTCACCTTTCAGGTGGCATTTTTTTAAATAAAAAAAGTGTCTAAAGCTCATTATTTATTTATTTCAAAGCTTAAACTCTGCCCTTCTTCTACCCTCAAAAGCACTCAAGAGTGGCTTCCATTAAAACAAAACAACATGTTACAATGTACAAACACTAACAGCAAATCAATAAAACAATATTAATAAGGCATTATTCATAAGGGCAACAGGCATAAAAAATTCAAATGGCAGAGAAAAATCTTTAAAAGGCCATTTTCACACTTGAGGCTTAAACTGGTTCTTGTTTCAGTAGCATTCATGTGAATTGTGTCAATAACTCTTTTCACATTAGCACGATTTCCTTCCATTTTCTCTCTTGGCCTCATCCACATGTCTTTCTCTCTGAATGTGTTATTTCTTTAGCCATATGTACTTCTTAGGGCACCACAAGATTTGCTACATATCAGTAGTATCTGGAAGCAGCCCAGTCTGTTTTGGATCCTATTTGTGTCATTCCAATTCAATTTATTACTGTATTTACTTTAGTCTAATGTGCACCTTTTTTTGCCAAATTGTGCTGTGAAAAATTGGGTGCACATTAGATTTGATGGTGCGTTAGGTAAAGGTAAAGGGACCCCTGACCATTAGGTCCAGTCGTGGCTGAATCTGGGGTTGTGACGCTCATCTCGCTTTATTGGCCGAGGGAGCCGGCGTACAGCTTCCGGGTCATGTGGCCAGCATGACTAAGTCGCTTCCAGCGAACCAGAGCAGCGCACGGAAACGCTGTTTACCTTCCCGCTGGAGTGGTACCTATTTATCTACTTGCACTTTGACGTGCTTTTGAACTTCTAGGTTGGCAGGAGCAGGGACCGAGCAACGGGAGCTCACCCCGTCGTGGGGATTCAAACCCCGACCTTCTGATCAGCAAGTCCTAGGCTCTGTGGTTTAACCCACAGCGCCACCCATGTCCCTTTAGACTCGAGTGAATTCTAAATAGGATTCAAATCTAAATAGTTAAATCTAAAGCTTAGCTTTGCTTCAGTTGACTAAAATGGGGATTTGAAAATATCCATAATTTTTTCTCTCCTTTTTAGTCCCTCAGACCTTGTGGTGGGCCTGAGAAGTAGCACCGGGGGGGGGGGGGGGAGCTGGAAGACGAGGTGAGGGGGGCAAGTAGTCCTCCCCAGCCCCAGCCACTGCGCTTACCTTCCCAGGGGCTGCCACTGCCAACCGCCCCTGCCACCGACCCTGCTGCTTCTCGTGGGCAGGCAGAGCGAGCTTGCCAGCTCCGCTCTTTGGCCCACAGGAGCACCAGGGCGGCGGCGGCGGAGGGAAAATGAGTGGTGCCAAAGGGCTGGCTCCGGAGAGGGGCTGCTTAAAATGGCGCTCCGCCAGCTCAGCCCAGCCCACTTCCTCCTCTAGGCAGAGTGGGGAGAAGCCAGGAGGAGGGAGGGAGGAGGCGCCACTGCAGTGTTTGTGATGGAGGGGGGGAATTGAATGGCACAGGGGGGAAATGGCAGAGCTCGAACGAACAGAATCCACATGCCGATCCATGGACAGTCTGCGGGCCGGATCCTGAAGGCTTTTGAGCCTGATCCAACCCGCAGACCTTAGTTTGCCGACCCATGACATAACAAGATGGTATACAAAACACTTTTTCCAATTTTCTAATAGTTCAGTCAATAATATCCCCCTTATTTTCCTCAATTCCCTAACAATAAATTATTATAAAGATTAGTATCACCCACTTCTTTAGTATCTCACCCAATGTACCAAAAGTTATCCCTATAACAGCATCTTGTCCTAGGAAGGGAAAGGAAGTGATACTGACAAATTCACACACATCCTGACCATAAAACTTCACACATTTCTCCCCACAGAAAGAAATAAGAAAAGCAATGGCAGGAGATCCAGGTAACAAGGATCTTTGCTGTTTCACTCGCCTCTGTGCAGCAAGAAGGTGTGACAATGCTTTCTCCCAGAAGGGATTAGGCAGAAGTTATTTCAATCAATAGATTTTATTGTATTAGCCGTGTGGCCATAGCATGATATACATAGAAATAACAACATAAAATGGGGGTGGGGAGGTAAAGGTAGATATCGTCCTGGGCGAATACTTAAAGAAAGGGGAAAAAAAGTTATTTCAATGCTCCTCTGTTTCAGGAAGATCTTCTTTCCTCAAGCACACTTAACACACGCTTGTGAAGTTTTGCCCAGAGCCTTAAAATTTGTGAAACTGTGGCTAACCACTGGTTTGCCTTCAAATTGTCTGTCTCAACTTAGTTTACCATATTAATTGGTGAAGGAGTCTCACAATTGTCCAGGAAATCATGGAAGTCTGCCAATTGTTGCAGCCCCTCTTCTTTTTACTACCTCTGTTACTACTTCCATTACTCCTCCTACTCCAGAACTAAGTGCTAGCATTGAAAGAGGCCTCAGAAGTTCTCATTCTAATGAGCCAAAGAGGAAAGCAAATAAGCTAGTGATCGTTCCTGGACTTTTGCATCTATTGATTTCAGAGGGAAACAGCATGCTGAACTCCATTACTGAAATCACTAGGACTTGCGTTCAACTCTGACTGAATTCCACTCTAGTTTCTGTTTGCATTGAATATTTAAGTTGTCTCCTTAAAGGACTTCATTCTTCTCAGTTTGCATAAATTTCTTAGCTGAGGAAAGCTCAGGAGATGTTATTGTTGTTTTGCTACTTGAGCTTTGTTTATTTGGTAATCCATTTGCTAGTCCTTCCCGATGCTCCAGATGTTTCTGTAATCTCTCAAAAGGTAATATTTGTTAAGGATCTTAAACTGGCAATTTAGAAGAGTTTCATGATCAAAATATCAACTCCGAATACAGCACAATTTCTCATTTTCCCTTATAGCATTCAGAGATTTAGGTTGTTTTATATCTAATCTACATAGTTAATCCAGTCAGTAGGATACTGATGTTGAACACATATTGTATATAGTATTTTGCATCTACAAATTTACTGCTGAAGAATATGTTAATATTCTACAATTATCAAAGTTAAGGATGATTCACAGTGAGTTATTGAGCGCACAGTAAACATTGAACATGCACCCAGCTAGCTGTGCATGATTGCCCTACCATATGCATTGCAAGTGCATAGATTGAATTAATTCCCTGGCCTGCTGGCATGCAAAGAAAATGTTAAAGGGACAACCAAAGCAAGCATGCAGAGTGGAAAACTGGAAGCAGTAGAAATATCTGATGTACTCCAGTGATAGGTAGACCTCCTCAGTTCAGTTCAGAACCTGCTTTTGGTTTTTTTCGCTCCCCCAGTTGAACTGCTTTATTAAGTGCCCCAAGCTGAATCAGAGTCTCACTGTTTTCTAACTTACTATATTGGTGGTCTTCTGCACATACACCTTATTCTGCTGCCCCCTAAGAATGGCTTGTTCCTACTAGCAGCTATAAAGGAGGGGTTCGTGAAATTTAGGCATCTCCTGCCCCCAAAAGTAACATGCCCAGGAACAAGAGTAGATAGAAAAAACTACCACATGAAATGCTGGTGAAGAACAATAAAGAGAATCGACCCAAAGGATGGACAGGCAGTTCAAAGCCATCAGTGAGTGGTTCATTGAAAATAAAGAGCTTCATTCTGCTTGTGCAGGATACATTTTAAGCTGGAGAAGAACACATAATGCAAAATACACCTGAGCATGGCCAGCTTGCTGCATTTGTAATATGAACCACAACTGAGGTGCATGTGTGTGTTAATTCCACCAAAAAATACACATATTTGTGGACAGTTCTCCTAATATACACATTTTTGTACACCATAATGCCTCCTCCTGTGCTCTTGTAATTCTGAAGGTCTGATTGATAAATACTTTGATAGTCAGCTTCTCAGAAACAGCATTGGAAACAATAAATTCAAAGACAGAGCTTGCCAAATGTAGTCATCCCCTGTAATTTTAGGACAAACGTTAAATAGTGTGAGATACAGACCCAGTAGGCAAAGCTGAAGTAAAATAAACTACTTTTGTACTGACTCATTGAGTTAAGCTTTGGGATTTGTCTTGCTAGCAGTGAGAACACTTTCAGGGGAAAATGCCTTCTAGAGTTGAATCTTATTAATTGAGAGATTTTCTTCTTTTCCTAAGTGGCAAATATTATTACAGAGTGAAGCCTTCTTTCACCGTGATTTCATTTTCTTTCTTCAAAGGAAATCATTCTCCCTAGTGCATTAATTTTGTGATGTTTGTTCACCCAAGGCCAAATTTGCATTCCTGCCAATTTGGAAAATCCCCCCCCCCCAAAAAAAAAAACACATCTAGGGAACAATTCACTGGAAAATACTCCTGCTACAAATTCTCCAGTTGAAATGAATGGAAACTGTGCAAGGCCATAGACATACGCTGGACAGCTTCCTTGTTGAATTTTGTCTAGGAAGTCCCCAGTATTTCATCTAAAATAAGAGGTGGGGGGAAGCAGGCGGTGCATTTCATAGAAACATGGACTCATAAAATTGTAGAGCTGGAGTCCACACCCCTGCAATGCAGGAATCTTTTTCCCCAACATGAGGCTTGAGGTTAAGAGGCTCATGCTCTACCGACTGAACTTATTTCCCCCTTTACTGAGCATTTACCTGTTCCGAGTGTAGCCTTGAAACATTGCCCTCACTCTGTATGGTCTTCTTGATCTGACACATTACCAGCAATTATTGGCTATGTTGTATTGTGAAGCCATTCTATTTCTGTGATTGCTGGTTGGCTTTGATCAGTTGGGAAAGGGAGGCAGCTAGAGTGGGGAGCACTGAAATAGCAGAATAGACAGTTTGGGAATACCAAAAAGGTGAATGAGATTTTGGTTCCCAAAGCCCCATTTCACCCCAAAGGGTTCTTTCTTTCTTTCAAGTGAGCACTGTGCACAGCCCTATAATAAAACCAAGAAAATAAGGGGCATCGGTTCAGATCATATTCCTAAACTTGTGCTTAAAAGCCAACATGTTAGATTGGAACACTATTCAAATGTGTTTATCAGCAATTCATTTTAGCTGCAACTGCCACCCAGCCCAATGACAAAGGGGCTAAGTAAGAAGTAATTAAGAAACTTTGCTAAACTTGATGAGTGACGTAGCTTAGCTTTAAGGTCTTGAAGGGTCTGCTTGCAAGATTGTTTATCTGAGCAATTTAGCAGCTCATTAGTACAGTTATTTTAATTAGTATGCAAACGAGCAGCAAAGTATGCACAGCAGATGATCTTTTTTATGCTATGATTTAGCAAGCTCAGCACAGACAATTTTACAAGGTATCTCAATCCTGTGCATATTTGCTGGGATGTACTTTCCTCTGAGTTCAATGAACCTTCCTCTCAAATAAGTTTGCATAGTTTTGCAGTCTTAATAGACAATTGAGTTTACTTACTTGTTTGTTTATGAGATTGGTATCCCTCCTCTCATCATCCAAGGTGGGTCACAACAATATAAACTACAGTATAATGAATTACAGTTAAAAATGTATCAGCACACCCATTTGTCATATTCAGGGGACCTATCCAGTTTTATGTGAATCTTGTATATTTGTATTCCACTCGTCTTCCAGGTAGTGCATTGTGGCACACACAGAGCTATCTCTTTTATTCTCATGGTATGCCTGTGGCCTAGGTTAAGGTCACCCAATGAGCTTCATGACTGAGTAAGGATTTGCACCTGCATTTCCAAACTCAAACCACTGTAACCACTAAAGCACACACCGGCCCTCGTCCTCCTTTCACATTGCTTTCTGAGAACAGATTGTAAACAAACGTATCAAACATATACAAAGCAATGCCCTGTGAGATGATAGCCTCATACTAAGGATCATTATGAATATGGGCCAGCATCCTGATCACATTCTGTAGCAATGAAGGCAATTTTGTACTGCACCAGCTATCACAGTACAACTAGCAAAAGAAAAATGATTATTTGGGTATGGCTACAAGGTGGAATTCATTCTCTGGGAACTCCCCCCACCACCACACACGTGGGGTCACTTCCCTGTGGTGCAATCCCATGCTGTTTGGGTGTGTTGTGAAGGGGATCAATGGTGTGTTGAACTTTCCCATCAAATCAGCACCTAACCTAGAGGGCTACTCCATGGAGAACTGTTTGAAGGTGAGATACCAGTCTTCTGTTGCTTCTAGGAAGCATATAGGGCAGGGGTTGGATGTGGGAATGATATGAATGGCAGTATTCTGTATCTATATCCTATGTGCATGTAACCTATCTCTGCTGCTCTTCAAGTGCCCCCCCCCTGGGCACTTTTCTTTCTGAGCAAAGTGGGGAGGGCGAACACCAAAGTGATGTTGATATGATGTTTTGCTACTACACCAGCATCATGGGCCTGGTCATAATGTTAGACTAGTGTCAGGATAATAGTACCAATGCAATCTCTGGGCTGTGACGTACATGCATCAGCTCCCATGACTGGACCACAAGCCGCCAGAACATCTTTCCTTCCTTTCATTATTATATTATTTGTCCATCAGCTCCAACATGCAAATTGATATTTTTGAAGATAGCAAATTTGTAATTCCAGCTTGAATCCATTTAAATAATGGATAATAGGCATCTGTAATTTCTCTTCTTAACAGATTTTTCCCCCCGTTGTAGACAGCTGTGAAAAAAAATCCTATTTATAGTTATCTTGATGCATAATTTTCAGCCCAGAAGCAGACTTCAGATTGGAATTCAGCTTCCAACAGGTGTCAGCTTCTGGTGTGTGGGGATGTTCCTATTTTTGGCATGAGCAAAATATTATTTTCTGCTGCTTCCCCCCCCCCCTCATGACAATCTGCAAAAAATATTTTATCCTCTATGAAGACAACACACTCTTCCTACCACCACCAATAAGTTTTTGTTTTGATGCTAAACAATATTTCAATCATCAGATCAGCTAGAAAGCCAGAAGATTGGGGGGGGGGTGCAGGTGGGAATGCATAGAGTTCATTAGAAATCTTGACACTAATGTTTGTTTTAACCATTGATTGGAAAGAATTAGGCTGCTTCCTTTCAAAGTGATAAAATCAACTGGAACTGTGATTGAGTAAGTCTGTTAATCAGGCACTTACATTTAAGCACATGAGCAGTTCTGTTCTCTCCTCTGGGGCTGCTTGTGAACTTAAACGAATAGAAAATATGCTTAAATACTCTGGTGGGTCCTGTCAAGTTTTCTCTGAAGTCTTCGTATTCTATGGAAAACTTTACACATAGAATCACTCTGACTGGGCAATAATTAGGGTTTCCAGATGTCTTCGCGTAAATGATGGACCTCCCCTCCCAAAAGAACCTAAAGAATGTAACAGGAATCCTTGTTTCAGAGCACAGAACCTCAGTTTTCCTTCATTTCTTTTTGAAACCATGATCTTGCCACTCTAGCTTTTTCTCAGCCAACGGCTTATAAAAACTATTTAGAGATGCTTATTTTCAGTCAACAGGGGTTTCTGTGCTGAAAGTGCCAGATTGTGGATGAACTGACAACAACAACAATAACAACAATATGTTCCTGATATATTTAATCATTTTGGGCATGCAGAATCTGAGGTGGTGGAAGAGAAGGGACACATTTGGGCACTGTTTTCTGTGCATGCGTGCATGTATGTGGAAATGTGTGCAAATTAAAGCATATTTGCTTATCTGATTACTCACATACTAGGGTGGGCAGAAGCATTGACATGTTAAGGGTCAAAGTGAATAAACAAGACAGTTATATCTAGGTCTGTGTTAAATAATCTCCACTTTGAATATTTAGATTTTTTTTAATATAGCAATTTCATCTCATTTTGTTGTTGTTGTTTAGTAGTTTAGTCATGTCCGACTCTTCGTGACCCCATGGACCAGAGCACGCCAGGCACTCCTGTCTTCCACTGCCTCCTGCAGTTTGGTCAAACTCATGTTCATAGCTTCGAGAATACTGTCCAACCATCTTGTCCTCTGTTGTCCCCTTCTTCTTGTGCCCTCAATCTTTCCCAACATCAGGGTCTTTTCCAGGGAGTCTTCTGTTCTCATCAGGTGGCCAAAGTCAATCAATCAATAGACTTTATTTGCGTAGCCAACAGGCCATAGCATCAAAGAACAAACACCGAGAAAAATACATTACAAATATAGATACCATAAAATCTTATGACCTATTAAAACCCTAGGTAGAAACTGGATTATCAGAAACTCTTCAACTTATTATCATCACCTCCTATATCCACAAAAAAAAAAAAAAATCAAAGCTCAAGGCACCAAAGTGATCGATAAGGGAGACTCGCCAAAGACCAAACCCCTCCCCATATGTGAAAATAATTCCTCAAGTACATTCAAAGAAATAAGCCCCCCCCCCCACGGCTGTTCTCCCCCTGTGTTCGCCCAGCCTGACAAAAGCAACCAAACTACAGCTGGATGTTCCTGTCTTGATCCCACCTAGGACCCCTGTAGCAACTGCAAACAGAAGTAAGTTGAGGATCTCCAATATAGACGGGAACCCGCAGGAACTCCAAGCCCCCAGTAGAAAGAAAGAATGGATCCTGGTCCTAAGCCCGGAAAAGATGGTATTCACGAACTATCCAAAACCACTGAGTCCTCGCACAGGGACAGACCGCGTGAGGCACCTGCTGACTATTATAAACAACATTCTACCTGGGGCAGTTAAAGCAACCGACATAGAGGTGGCCAAAGTATTGGAGCCTCAGCTTCACGATCTGTCCTTCCAGTGAGCTCATCTCATTTAGATTGCGTGAATTTTTAGCTTTTCCACTCCTGCTTGGTGCTATTTTTCACCCTGGCTACTGCATCGTTGCTGTCGTTTCTGCCTCCTCATGCGGCTATTCCTCCCAATCAGGGATCACATAATGATTAGGATGGCATCATGGCAATACACATTGAATCAGTTTTGCCTGCATCACGATGACACTAAGGACAATGGGGGCACTTCTACACAGTGGTCTATTGTGGATTCATGGCTTGCTCATGCACGCATCCGCATGGCGTCATCTTCCATCAAAATGCCATCCTTTTTGCAGATATTTGCCTGAAATGGAAATGGGAAGATAGCATGGGATGGCATTTTGATGAGGATGCTGTGCAGATACCGTTTCAAAGCTTTCATGCTTGAGCAGCACTGAGTCCACTATAGACTGCTGTGTGGAAGCTCCCTGAGAGTGGAGCAAGTGAGGACAATCTAAACAAGTAAGCAACTCTTTTAACAGGGAGTGCAGGAAGATCATTGGAAAATAGCTTAACAAAGGTCACTTTGTCCAAACTCCTGAAAATGCAGGAAACTCACTGCCACGGCACCCCCTCTGGCTGGGCATGCAGCTTAGAAACAGCTAATGAAGGGGTGTCCACCAATTTCTGGGAGACTCCACTGTTGGAAAAATGCCCACTGTCAGGAAATTCTTCCTAATGCTTATTCTAAATCCTTTCCCATGATATTTGAACCCGTAGCAGCCAGTGGGGTGGGGCAGAGCCACCCTTCTGACAGCAGCGTCACTGCTGCTTATCTGAATGGGGCTGGGTTGGGGCACAGTGTTGGTGAGGTCGTGTCTATGCAGGTGCACCAGCAAAGCCAATCCAGCACTCTCGCTGGTGGGTTTGCACAGCCTCAATCCTGCCCCAACCCCAGCAGCATCCCATGTATCTGCAGTTTCACCAGTGATTGGAGAGTGACTCCATAGCTCTGTGCCACCACATTGCCCACTGAATGATTTGAACCCCCTAGGCTTTTGGAAGCAAGTGTTTCCAAAATAACCAGTGAGATAATTTTACTCTGTGCTACTTATGGAAACTTTTACTTTTACAAATGCCTTTAGTCCCCATCCCCGTGTATACATATACAGGAAATCACATGTGAATTTTCTTGCACTTTCCACGTCCTTCTCATGAATGTGATGGTTTAAATACTAAGCTTATACCAATGGTTCCCAAAGTGGTTGGTACTGCCCCCTGCGGGGGATTGCCTAGGGGGGCTCTAAGAGGCAAGGGGGAAATGGGAAGCCCTGGAGGTGTAAATGACTATTAGACTTTGTAAGGCTTGTATCACTGGATCAAATACATCTATTTTGTTGAATTAATTAAGCTAAATAGTTTTAACCACATTTTGAATAAATGTGAAATTACTGTTTTGAATTTTATTGTGCCAAACCACAGTGCCTAGGGCTTGCCGATTGGAAGGTAGGCAGTTCGAATCCCTGCGATGGGGTGAGCTCCCGTTGTTCGGTCACAGCTCCTGCCAACCTAGCAGTTCAAAAGCACGTCAAGTGCAAGTAGATTAATAGGTACCGCTCCGGCAGGAAGGTAAACGGCGTTTCTGTGTGCTGCTCTGGTTTGCCAGAAGCGGCTTAGTCATGCTGGCCACATGACCCAGAAAGCTATCTGTGGATAAACGCCGGCTCCCTCGGCCTATAGAGCGAGATGAGCGCGCAACCCCAGAGTCGTCCATGACTGGACCTAACAGTCAGGGCTACCTTTACCTTTATCTTCCTTAGTGAATGGTGCAAACCACTATTCTGAATAATGCTTTAAAAAAAATCACAACAAATCAATTTGAAAGTGAATAATTGTTCATTCTATTGAGAAAATTCATTCTATTGAGAAAATTACAATAGGTAACTTGGCATCTGCATAGGAATGTGAAAAACAGACACAGTAGTAACTTGAGTCCTGAATCCACCAGGTCTCTCCTCATGTTTCCATGAGTTTGAGGTGGCCGCCTTCTTCTGATGCATAGATGAAATAAATGGTTGCCATACCACATAAAATACAATGGGCTTGATGCTTTTTATAGTGCACTAGGGATGAGTTTATGGAACCAAGAAGACAGGGGCCCAAAAGTTTGGCTTATACTATTAAAAGAGGCAAAACTGTGTGGAAGAGCAAGCACTCCTGTTTTATCTTTTAGTATATAGAGAGTTTGTCAGTTCACTGAAGCATGCATTTGAACAGTTGCACATTGAAGGAATCAAACTTGCTGATCAGCATTTCTAAAGAATACATATTTAATACATTTGCATTCTCTGTTGAAACAGCCTTTTTGATGCACCTCTGATAGATACCTTGTAGGATTATGATCTACATATTTAAAGTACTAGACCCTGAGGCTTATATTCCCAAACCTGAGGTGCCACATAGCTATGAACTGTATGAGGATGTTATGCTTATTTGGGGCTCTTGTCAGGTTTGGTGAACTTTAATGAACAGATTCATGAAGGAAATAGGGTTTGCATACAATTAACATCCAGAGTGATACAGATGGATGTAGCAATGATGGGAACATGTGCTCACATCATGATGAAATGCAGATTTGAGGCCCCGGAGCAATCTCAAGGATGTGGGCCAGCCGAGTTTCATCTCTGTCAGCTTTAATCTGATCTACAAATGAGTGTGTGAGAGGAATCGCCAGTCTCGGAAAAGTAGAGTACCAAATGCAACTTCTGGGTTTTGTGGTTTTTTCCCTAGCAGAAATTGTTTAAACAACTGTTTAAAGCAAACTAATTAACTATATAAGCTGCAAAAAGCTTGAGCTGTATGACTGAAAGTGACTGGGAAGAGGGAAAACAGGGTGTGAGAAGCTTCCAGATTGTATTTAGTTCCTGACATTCTGCTTATTGAGCCGTCAATCTACTCAATTGAACCCCAGCCGAGCCTGATCCTCTCGTTATAATGCATGGTGTGGAGCCCCCCCCCCCACTTTCAGATGAAGCACAAAAGAATGGCATAAAAAGGAAAGAATAAATCAATGCATAATGATAACACATGAAATCGGGCAGAAAGTGATGAGCAATGAAAGGCGCAGTCTTAAGAAATTGACCTTGAAAATGTGTTGATCTCTGAGAAACATCTCTGAGTCTTTCTTACTTATTCAAGATTTTGCCTGAGGCGCAGGTTGGAGGTAAAGATTGAAGTCGGAGTTCCTTTGCTTGGAGTCAGAGGTAGTTATCCTGGGGATTTCTTTCAAGGACTTGTGGTTTGACATGGAAAGAGATGTGACTACTTGTGCAAGACAAGCAAAACACGCTGGAAGAACTGGACCAGGCAGGAAATAAATAGATGCATATGGAGGAAAGATCAAAGATCTTTGTAAAAAGTTGACCAAACTGCTTTGCACTCAGGCCATAATTCTTAAAAGTGCGAGGAAAGTTCCCATGATAAGGTTCGGCTTGACCCTTCTAATCACAGGATTTGAACCCCACCTTTATATATTTATTTAACTTATATGCCTTTTGTACTCTGTGATTTAAAATACAATTTAAAAGTAAAATAATAACACACTGCAGACTGCGACTGTGTCAGCCGGTCCCATAAATCCTCAATATCCCCTTATGCCTGTCTACATGTTCCCACTGAAGCCAAACTGCCCAGCCGACCCTTTCATGGACCAGGAGCTCTCTTTTGAGAGCTCCTTTATGTTCTCACCCCATCCACCCCCTGTAGATTTTTTGTTTTCTGTAAACTATTTCTGTTCCCTTACAGCAGTTTCTGTTCTCCAGTCCTCTTTGCTGCAGTCTCTGCATCAATCCCCTCCACACACATTCCTTCTGACATACATGCTTATGCTAGCTGCCTCCCTGCCTCTCACATCCTCAATCTCTGTTCCACACATGCAGGCACCAGCTTTCACTTTCTCCAGCTCTGTTTCTGCTCTCTCACCTTCACTCAGCTTTGGTTTGCTCTCTCTTTTCCCACTTTCCACTATTCTCTCTCCATCTTGGTGTACTCTGGGACACAACCCAACAGGTAAACCCATACCACTTTTACCTTCCTCTGGTTCAAGCACACTTCCATCTCCATTGTCTTCTCTCCAACATTCATTGTCCAGTCTTCTTGGCTTGCTTTCAAGGCTGGTTGCCAACATCTGAGAATGGTAACACATGTGCTGCTGCCCCCCCCCCCACCTTAAAGGGCCCTTATACTTATTTTGCAGTCTTTGGATTCATAATTAGAGGAGGCAGAGTTACATGGCTAGAATATATCCTTCAACTAGAAGACCTTCCAAATAAGGTACTTGCCAAAGAAGTAGCCTGAACCTGGTCTTCATTAGGGTCCTCTGCCATCCACTGCAAGACCTTGGGATGAGAATCATGACACTGATAATGATAGGTCACCATGAACATCTGACATCTGTGCTGCATCATGGGCACTGGCTTTCCATTTTCTCCTTGGCAAAATAGAAGGAAACACATTAGACACTGCCTCTTCTTTCACGTTCCACCATATGAGAAAGCCTTCTTCACTGAACACTGGATTATGATAACACATGGAGAGGTAGGTTGGTGTTCCATAGCTGGGGAATTATTTCCCTTTGAAATTGTCAGACTCTAAGCCTACAATTGTAAATGTAATTTGATTCAGTGTTTTCATAATATAATATTTAAAACTAGGTATTGTATTCTGCTTAGGGGGCATAGAGACCAACTTGTGTTCTGTTATTCCCCTCCCCCTAAAACTGTGTGCATGTGGAAATTACTATTGTATTCTATATTTATATGGTTACTTGTTCAAAGGCCTGAAAGTGCAAGAGAAATAGAAATTAAACATAATTAAATTTTCTGAAATTTAGTATTTAGAATTGGTTTTAATGACACATTTCTTTGTCATGGAGATAAGTTGGCTGGAACCTCCCTTTATTTAGCATGCCCTTCCAGTGCAAATTAGAACTTGATTAATCTAATTGAAAGACATGTCATACTCAGAGCTGCTGTGACACTTGCTGAGCTGAGCCTAATGCACAGCAGCCTATTAGTGGGTCAAAGTTCTTCACAGATGAGATAGATTATAGTAAGTGAACATTGCAGCAGGATAGAAAACTCATTTACTTCCTCCTTTTTTTCTGCCTTAAACTCAAAGTACAAAAGGAATTACTTTTTCACATAGTGTATAGTTGAAATATGAAGTTTCCTACCATGAGATGCAGTGCTGAATGCCAACTTGGATGGCTCTGAAAGGCGACTAGAAAAATCATGCAGGATAAAGCTACTGGTCATAATGACTGTATCTTACTTCTAGTATCAGAGGTATCATGACTCTGAATGCCAGTAGGTGGAGAATGTTGTCATACTCGTGTGCTATGCTTGGGCTCCCTATAGTCATCTGGTTGGCAACTCTGGGAATAGAAAGCTGAACTAGCTAGCCCACTGGCCTTATTCAACAGGACTTTTCTTATGTCCTTAATCACCATCTCACACAGCTCGTAACCTTTTATAGTATATAACACAACGGCATTATGAAGTTTAGCCACCGCTTTTGCAACTGGTGGCTGCCAACAATGGAATTTTGCCAGCAGATGGCTACCCATAGCACAAATCACCACTAAGTGATTTCAAATTCAAATCACCACTAAGTTGTACAGTTCACTGAGTGGCCTTGTTCCAGTCCCACACCTTCCTTACAGGGTTGTTGTGCAGATAAAATGTGGGATAACCCATTGGAGCTCCTTGGAGAAAAGACTGGAGGTATATTTTGTTCATATTCCCACAGGTTAACCACAAGTGTTTAAGTTTGCTGTGCAAACATGTTGTTTACTCTAACTTTTATTTTATCCTTTCAATCCCTGTGTTAGATACCTAATGCTGTTACTGAAACTAGTTGGTTTGTGTCATCATAAACTGAGATAAATAATGGCGAGAAACATAAAACAAAATATGTCTAATCTTTATGCCCTGAATGTTATCATTTGGCTTTGAATAGCATCAGAGCTCCTATTAATATGGAGGAATTTCCAATGTCAGCCATGAGGAGAAGTGGCCTAGGCCATATCTGAGTGCTGTAGTTACTGATGCTCATTCAGTTACACGGATGACTTCCACCTCAAGGTCTGTGCACATGAAAGCTTATTTTCCAGTGGGGGAGCAGATTGGATTTGGACTTGTTCCAGCTCAGTAACTGAATGTGCATTTCTTTCAGCTGGGAGCAATTCCTGATCCACTCAGCCCAGCAAGTGCCTAACTAGATCTGGCTTGGTCAGGAAAATGAGTCTAGTGCACAGGGATTGGAGACAAAAGCAATGATCTGTTAAGTGTAGGGGCAGGACAAATATCTAAGGCTATTCCCAAATTCCCTGTCTTGAACTTAACCTGCTTTGCAGGCTTGTGGTGGAGATTCTGCTACTTATGGGTGGTAGATTCCTAACTAAAGAGATATTTAGATGCATTGGTGAAATAAACGGCTACCACTGAAATACAATGTAATAGTTACTTAGTGAGTTGCTTGCTTGAAGCTGAGTACAATGGTACCTCGGGTTAAGTACTTAATTCGTTCCGGAGGTCCGTTCTTAACCTGAAACTGTTCTTAACCTGATGCACCACTTTAGCTAATGGGGTCTCCTGCTGCTGCTGTGCCGCCGGAGCACAATTTCTGTTCTCATCCTGAAGCAAAGTTCTTAACCCGAGGTATTATTTCTGGGTTAGCGGAGTCTGTAACCTGAAGCGTATGTAACCTGAAGCATATGTAACCTCAGGTACCACTGTATAAACAAACAGCAATTTGCCTAAATGGATACAAAGCCAGATAAGACTAGTCAGTGTAGTCAGTACTGAGCTGGCTGGTAGTGTCCCGTGTCGCCCATGGGAGTTTTGTCTCTGAGGTAAGCAGTGCTATTGGTGGGAAGTTCAAACGTTCTTTCCTCGCACATGGTGATCTGATGAAATCACCCATCCTAGGTTTACATCCCTTGAAATGACTGCTAGTCACACAATTAAAGTAGAACAGGCATAGGCAAACTCTGGCCCTCCAGATGTTTTGAGACTACAGTTCCCATCATCCATGACCACTGGTCCTGTTAGCTAGGGATAATGGGAATTGTAGTTCCAAAACATCTGAAGGGCCGGAGTTTGCCTATGCCTGACATAGAGCATCACTTAGTCTTTTAAATCAAATTCATTTTCCTCGTAATTCCAAATTATGTTGCTGAATAGAAGGGAAAGACCTTTTGTACAAACTCAAACACTCCTCTCCCCTTTTTACTAAAATATTTTAAAGACTTACATGCCATTCAAAATAGTTATTTAGAACTAAATGCTGATCATTCCTGGCTCAAATTAAGCTTCTTTGAGTCATGTGCTACATAATGATGTGTTATTCTATATTAGAATGATGCATATGGATGGAGTGTTCTCTTGTCATTGTTACAGTCAAAATTTACAGTTCTCCACAGAGTAGTTTTTTAATGTGGTGAACTGCTCAACTCTTGTCTCTCACTGCTGTTTGGAGAGTCTACCAGGGCACAAAACATAAAGATAATGTTTTTCCTCCATTTCCGGGCCTCCCTTGTTTTTACCAAAAAGTCAGTGTCTCCCTTGGCTGGAATGATAAACCTAGATTCCGAAACAACAAGCACTTGGGTGCAGCCCTCAAAAGGCAAGCTTCCCAAAATTGTGGCTATCAATGAAAACATAGGTAGTTGTGTTTAGCATTCCATTCTCTTGTGCTGGCACTGGCTAGCATGAAGGCTGTGGAAATAATCAGATGATGTTTAAGCTGAATGCTTACTGACAATTCCTGTTTTTTGTTTCTCATGTGGGATTATAAGATAAGGATTGGTTCAAGCATAACTTTTAAAAAATGTGTGCACCAGGGATGCAAAATAAAATTGATATTGTTTGCATTTTATTGACAGCTACCTAATTCACACTTTCTGAACCAATCCTCAGATTGAAACACAGTTATCCTTTGAAATTTGTACACTTCTGAATTTGGTGATGCAGTTCTTCATCCAAACAATGTGTGCAAAAATGCACATATTAAGACATGCTCTCCTCCTGTGTTATATTTGAAGGCTACAATCCCATTCCCTGACTTAAAAAGTGACTTCCACTGAGACTGGGATAGGAAATGGAGAAATGTTCATGTCAAGAGACTTCCAGGCAAGCCAGAACTCAAACATTCCCTATCAGAAATTAGGCGAAAGCATTTTCCACTTATTAAGTCCCACTATTGAAATTGCCATTGTTTCTTATCTGGTTCAGTATCCAAATAAAATTGTTGTCCAGCTACAACTAGCCAAAATGGATCCAGTGTATGCATTCAATTATACAGAAATCATAGCTGTGAGAAGTGTGGGTAAATCCAAACTATGTGCGCTACACTATGCAAAAACCAAATTATTCTGTACTAAGCCTTTCTCTCTCTAGATCTGTATAATTTTTGCAAGCCCCCTTTTTTTGTTCTAGATTTTGCAATGTTAATGACTTTGACTAATTGTCAACACCACCAATTACTATGACTGATACCTTATCATTTCCTACAATGAGCAATGCTAATTAAAATTGATCGTGCTGCCATTCTGGCACTGCAGCAAGTTCCCCTTTCATTTCCCCCCCATTTTTTATTTTTTGTTTAAACATTAGTGTATTGTGCCAATTTGGTGAATTCAATAAGGAAAGCTCATTATTTTGATGTTTATTTTTCTAGCAGGGGTTTGAAGTCATATCGAAAGCCAGTTACAGATGTTGCAGAAATAAAACGGCAGGGAAAGAATTAATTTTTAAACTATCAAAGCCTACACTAATAAGAATACTTAGCTCTCTAATAGTGTGGTGCATTTTTTTAAAAATAGCATATGCATTGGAATAATAAAATAATGCATTTTAATTTCAAATGATAGGCACAAATAAATATCATAACCAAGGCATCCTGATGAATTAGGCTTTCTTTCTTTCTTTCTTTCTTTCTTTCTTTCTTTCTTTCTTTCTTTCTTTTAAAACAGAATCTAAACAATGGTAGATAAACAGAGGCCCACTTAAGCAGCAAAATCTGTCCCACACTGATAGCTCTGAGCTCATCCCTTGTGATGTGCCCCACAATTTCACTCCATAACTTTACTCTGTTGCTAAAGATGTACCTCTTTCCCTGGCCTTTGATATAGATACGCTCTATTCTTTTGACTGCCGATTGTTTTAGCTGATTTTAGTATTGTATTTTTATATTGTTGAAACTTATGGGAACTTATGGTGAAGGGTGGGTACAAATCTAATGATGATGGTGTGTCCAGGTGCATTGTCCAGTACAAGAAACCCAATCTGTGCCACTAAACAGAAAGCTGAGTTTTAGATGCAAGCCTCTGTTGTGCAACTCTTAGTCTTCAAGACATATACAAGTCACAGGAATGTCATCTTCAAAGATGCACCACGGAGATATATGCATGAGACAGGAATCTGCCTTATAACAAATCAGAGCACTGGTCTATCCAGTTGGGTATTGTCTTCGCTGATACATGGAAGCATGCAGAGAAACAGATACAGAGTGTGCAATTATGACATTCACTGGGATTTTTCTTGAACAAATCCACTGTGTTTAAATTATAATATAATTGTGACTGCTGTCATTCAGAGTTAAGATGAAACCAATATAAAAATATTTGCTCAGCGGAAATGTCAATATAAAATAATCAAATTAGAAATGAATCAAGGGTATAATTAGCCAGAATAATGCAGTCTTTTATGACTTTCCATTTGAAATCACATTGGGTATATTTGCAGTAGGTAAATTAAAACTTTTAAAAGCTTGATTTACAGTTAAAACAGCCTTTGCCAACCTGGTGCCCTCCAGATGTCTTGGACTGCACACCCATGTTTTTCAGAGGCTGAGTTAAAGCACCATAGGAGGATTTAGCTAGTGTAGCCTAAGTAGAGTTTCAGTGCACACTGATTTTCCTCCATCGCCCTTTGTTGGAGAACTGAGTGGCAGCTGAATCTGACAGCATTACCAAGCACATACCCAGAAACATTGGTTGATGGTGCTGAATCCTTCTCTAATCCCTGCTTGTTATTTGTATGTAGCCAGTCAGTTAACTTCATTTGTAAATGCTGAGCACATAACTCTGAAGGGATACCTAGCAGGCTGATGGGGTGGTAATTTTGTGGCAGAGACCTGTCCCCTTTCTTGAAGATTGGAACAATGATCTTTGTCTTCCAGCTGGGAGGAATTTGGGCTGTGTTATTTATTTGTGTAAATAGCCAGGCCAAAATGGGTAACCACCATTCCGAATGAGTCTTGAAGAGCTCTGGAGGCATCATGATTATATGCCACATTTATCACGATCTTGGTGAAGATCTTCCCCATTTACAGTAATGAGAGAGAAATCTAAAGCCTTCCATTTTTAAAATGAACAATTATTTCAAGCTAGTCTGTATGTAACAAAGAGAAACGGACCAGCGGAATGACCTGAAAATGTTAATACATTCTGTGTTTGGGTTTCCTTCATATTGTATGTCAGTTGGGCCGGAAGCCTTTTCTCATTTACGAGCCACCAGTAACTTTTGCTGAAACAACAAGTGCAAATGAGAAGTAAAGAAAATGTGCCTTGCGTGTGGGTTTTTTCTTCCAAAGGAGACACCAAGCAGTGCCCTTTCCAGAACTTCATGTGCTAATGGAAGCACATTATCTTCTAATAATGGTACCATTAATGCATGTCACCCTTGAAGCTCAATATGCTGCTTCGCTTTTCCTGGGAAATGAAGGTGTGTGCCATTCTGCTACCGGAAAGAGTGTGAATGCAGTGCAGTGAGTGATACTAGGAAGGATACTTTGCAGTTCTGTAACATCCTCTTTGTAACCCCTATGGATCGTTTATGAGCACTTAACAAGTATGAAGCCTCAACATTCCTCCTTAAGGTCACAGAGCAATCTGTGGGAAATGAGTAGATGCCAGGCCTCCTTACTGAGAATATTGATTCCTTAGTTGGCCCTTTTCAGGCTGGAAATACATGGGGCCATTTCTAAAAATATTTTTGTGAATGGTGGGGATCATGGAAGCACAAAGAAAAAAGGTTCCCCACCTGTATGTTTTCAGCAGAGATATTGGAAATCTCTCTGGATATGATTATGGTCAACATATGCATGAAATTCTTTTCCTGTAGAGCTCCAAGAGCATCTATCCTAAGCAAAGGAGGAGCCATTTTACTTGCAACACACTCAATGTTGGTGGAAACTGGTGACATGCTTTTACATATGAATAGTAATGCAAATCTCTTTATTGTCATGGCTGTGCTGATTGGGAAGCTCAGATTAGGAATGCACAAATCGGTCAATTTCCAGTCGCCCTGTCATTTTTGTGTGTTTCCATTCATAAGTCTGTTTCATTCTATTTATGCATTGATTACACACACACACACACACACACACATAAATATGCCCACACATATATTCAAACTGCAAAAATTTGCATTATTTTCCATAGATTTCTTCACTAAATCCACATTTACCCACCCTTTTCATTTACCCCTGAAATCTCATTTTTTATATGGTTAACCTTTTAAAATGAACATGTTTGATACAAATTCAGAGAGGTGGTAAAATATACTAAATAAGTGGGCATAAGAACATAAGAAGAGCCCCGTTGGATCAGACCAAAGTCTCACCTAGTTCAGCATCCTGCTCTCACTGTCACCAACCAAAAACCTCTGAGAAGCCTGCAAGCAAGACATGAGCACAGCAGCCCTCTCCTTACTTGTGCTGCCCAGAAATTGGTGTTCAGAGACATACCACCACCAAATCTGGAGGCAATTTATAGCCATCATGGCTAGTAGCTACTGGTAGCCGTTTCCTCCGTGAATTCACCTAACCCCCTTTTAAAGCCTCTCTGCTTCCTGTTCTTTAACCTGTTACTGTTCAATAAGAATACCTCTTCTCTTATCCCATGAATGCTAAGCTTATCCAAGAATCTTAAGTAAGAGACTTTATCAAAAGTCCATGTGCATGATGTGTACTGGATCACCCCTTTCTAACTGCACAGTGCATCTTCCTTCAGGCAGATCTGTTGGAATCAAATATCTGTCATATACCCATAGAAGTCCCTTTCCATATACCACCCTGTCTTTAATTGAATATTTCTGTGTCCTGTTGTTTTGGCAGCTCATTAACCTGTATACCTTTTGGGCTGATCCAGGTGTAATACTAAAACCAAGGAAACCATAAAGACTCTTGGACTTTTGCACCCTTGCCCTTCTTCCTCTTCTCTTTGTGTGCTGAAATTCTTTCCATCCCCTACATCCTGGTTTGAGTCATAGTTTGCTGTTCCACCCAAACCAGAAAACTATGGTTTGTGCTTGCCCGGCAACCAACTATCCCAATACATTAGTACCTAAATAAGGAGAACAATTAAGAGCTTTCCCTATCTTCCTCTCAAAAAAGAAAAGAAAAATCATACTGGTTCCATTCAGATATCTGTGCCTTAGGTGCCAAACTAGAACATGAATAACAGATAAGGTGTTTTATTATATTTTGATTAATCATTTATACAGTGTTTTACAATATTTATTTCACTCCTTGGCTGGTGAAATGTCACCTTGCTCTTCTGTCAGTATACAGTTGTCAACAAAATGGCTAGTTTTCACTTTAAAAGTGCTGACAGTGTTAGTAATCTAATGTTATGCTTAGTATAAAGCTGAATCTAAGCCTCTTTAAAAATATGGTAAAATATCCTTGGCAACAGTTCATTGGTGTTGGCTAGAGCCGGGATGGGCAACCTGTGACACTCCACATATTGCTGAACTACATCTCCCATTGTCCCAATTTGGGATGCTCTTGGGGGCTGATGAGAGGTGTAGACCAGAAACATCTGGAGAGTCACAAGTTCCCCATCCCTGGACCAGAGCATAAACAGTGTGATTATGTTTATAGAATGCTACACTCAATGAGAATTAGGAAGTTGTTTTTAACAACAGCAGCAACTAAAGCAAATGGGAATGGCCATTTTGCTTTCTCCAATGAAGATATTCTAGCTGGTATTAATGGAGTACAGGAATTGAGTTCTGATTAATATAAATTCATTTTTTAAGCAATTTATTAAAAATGCATTAGATGTTAGAAATATTGGTGATGATCCAGTCCAGTTTCAGGGCTTTGAATTGGTCCTATCAGATTAAGCACACATTTTTAAATTATATTTGTTTGTTGCATTTATATCCTCCCTTTCTCTCCAAGGAGCTCAAAGTGGAGTAAATGGTTCTCCCTCTCTTCATTTAATCCCTACAGCAAACCTGTGAGGTAGTAGGTTAGTCTTAGGTGACTGGGTGAAGGTCACACATGGCAGAAAGGGGATTTGAACCCTGGTCTCCCAGGTCGTAGTCTGCCACTCTAACAACTATGCCATGCTGGCTCTTTCCCACACAGCTGGATCTGAACTTGTGAAAGTGGAAGGAGCTTTCCTGTCCCTTTCCCCTCTCTTCCTGCCCCCAAACGGCCTCAGCAGAGGGTCTGGGGACCCTCCTTGAACAGCACTGGCTGTGCCATGGGGAGACTGTAGAAGCAGGAGGGAAATGCCCCACATCAGACAGAGACCGGAGTGGGGGGACAGAAAGGAGACAGAACAAATCTGTAATGTGAACAGCTTGTGGAACATTTGGTCTAATCCATTTGCAGCCAGTGAAACTTGAACATACTTAACTCTGACTGGAGCGTGTTCATTGAGATCCTTCAACCATTTCCGGAGAGAAAATGCGTTGTTTCATTTAAATGACGTTGTTCTTTCCCAAATATATCTAACTTCGTTATTCTTTCCTTCCCTGAAGCGGGATAGCTCCAACTGTTTGCTCCTGCACTCTTCATTTCCACGTTTGGCTTCCTTTTAAGCATTCTGCAACATTTCATGACTAACTTGGGAAGATACAAATCAATCCAGCAGTGTTATGTCTACTATCCCTTGGACACAAATAGAAACAAGCACTGCTAATGATGAATCTCTTGTGTCTGTAAGACAACTGACTTTGATTCAGTCACTCATTATTTTTCTCTGTGGTCCATTGAGAAACTAGATTAAGTTTTCCCTTATATTTTGCATTGCAATAAAAGACAGTGGGAAAGGTAATTTCCTAAGTGTTAACATTGGGCACATAAATGCCTTTTTTGAAACTGCTGATGGTTGAAAATAGGAGCCATTAGTTAGTTAATGAAAGTTGTTCATTCTACTTTCCTGTGATCCTAAGGGTTAATTCTCATGGCCCTTATTTACCGGGAGATCACTGGAAATTCAGTAGATGGAGCATCTGTAGTAGTCCTTAGATTACTGTTGGGTATATTCATCAATCACAATATGTGTGTCCTGAAGGACTTCCTATTGTAATTCCACATTAGAATCCTCTTTTCCCAGAATGGCTGCTCTTACTACTTACTAAAGATTAAAAAAAAAAAAAAAACACCTCTGAAAAAGCATATAAATCTAATTGTAATTTGCAAAGCACGTTGCCAAAAATAATGCGAGTAACTGCATAGTAAACAAACAGTACATTTATTTGTTTATTTCCTGGTTTCCGCTAGATTTCTATCTTAGCAAATGTTGTTTCACAAAGCCCTAATGGTAGTCAACTACATAAAGTACAATAAAAACAAGATTAGAAAATCAATAATGGTTTTAAAACTGTGCGTGTAAACCACAGTTGGTGGTGGGGGCTATACCAGAAAGCATAATACATACAAGCAAGTAACATGTCTTTCCCCCTCACCATCCCAACGGCCTATTGAAAAGATTCTCGTTTGCTAATCTAATAATATTGCTAATCTAATAATAAACAGGAGTGGCGGCCAGTAGCTAAAATAATGTACCAGTATAATAATAATAATAATAATAATAATAATAATAATAATAATAATAATAATTTATTTGTACCCCGCCCATCTGGCTGGGTTTCCCCAGCCACTCTGGGCGGCTTCCATAAAAACCAAAGATACAGTGAAATATCACAGATTAAAAACTTCCCTGAACAGGGCTGCCTTAAGATGTCTTCTGAATGTCAGGTAGTTATTTATCGCTTTGACATCTGATGGGAGGGCGTTCCACAGGGCGGGCGCCACTACCGAGAAGGCCCTCTGCCTGGTTCCCTGTAGCTTTGCTTCTCGCAATGAGGGAACCGCCAGAAGGCCCTCAGCGCTGGACCTCAGCGTCCGGGCAGAACGATGCCGGGTCAACACCAGCACTTTGAATTGTGCTCGGAAACATACTGGGAGCCAATGTAGGTCTTTCAAGACCGGTGTTATGTGGTCTCGGCGGCCGCCCCCAGTCACCAGTCTAGCTGCCGCATTCTGGATTAGTTGTAGTTTCCGAGTCACCTTCAAAGGTAGCCCCACGTAGAGCGCATTGCAGTAGTCCAAACGGGAGATAACTAGAGCATGCACCACTCTGGCGAGACAGTCCGCGGGCAGGTAGGGTCTCAGCCTGCATACCAGGTGGAGTTGGTAGACAGCTGCCCTGGATACAGAATAGACCTGCGCCTCCATGGACAGCTGTGAGACCAAAATGACTCCCAGGCTGTGCACCTGGTCCTTCAGGGGCACAGTTACCCCATTCAGGACCAGGGAGTCCTCCACACGAGCCCGCCCCCTGTCTCCCAAAAACAGTACTTCTGTCTTGTCAGGATTCAACTTCAATCCATTAGCCGCCATACTAAAGCACTGATGATTTTTATGAGGACTATAAGAAAAAAATACAAATTGATGCAAAATTGAACTGAACTTAACACTGGGGGGAAAAAGTGAAATTGAAAGAAATCAAAATCGCCAAATTCTGGAGGTGGTGAAGCAAACCTGTTTAAGATGCTAATCCAGGATGCACACTCTCCCCCCATGCCCCACCCCAGTAAATTGATGGGAATGTCATGCAAATGCTGTTGTAGTATTGTTTCTGAATCTTCTGTTGCTCAAGTACCCCAGTATTAATGATGATGACCAAAGCACAATGGGTCAAGTTTTGATTGTCATGGGGGAAGGTCAGTAACTGTTTCAATTCTTTCTCCTTCCCCATACAATGTTCATCTGTGCAAACATGCTTAATCCGTTTGCTAATGAAACAGTCTGCAGAGTCAGCAACACTGGGCAAAAAGTTCTGCTTATATGCCACTCCTTCTTTGGTGTGTTCAGATCCACATACTGTTGTGAAATAGCTGTAGGCCTATACCCTGTGCCTTCACTTCACTTGGGATGCAGATGTGCAAAGAGTGAGCAGAACACACTTCATTCACTATACTTTATTGGAGCCCTTTCCATACAGGTATTCTCCAGGTGTTTTGGACTACAATTCCAATGAGTTCTAGCTCCCATGATCAGTTGTCAGGAAAGACGGGCGCTGTAGCCCAAAACATCCAAATGGTACCTTGCTACAGGAAGCTGCATTATTGCTTCTGTCCATTTCTTTCATACTGTTTTTTTTTGTTTGTGCTACAAAAGAACAATAATATCAAAGACAAGATGAGAAAGTGCTATTTTATTATCCTTGGCATTTGTGGTTAAATATACTGTTTGGGTCCATGGAGTTTTCTTGGCAGGGGTACTTGCCGGTACTTTCTTGGCGGGGTGGCTTGCTGGTTCCTACTCCAGGTGGATCACGTTTGGTCAAAACTCTCCACTTTGACCTGTCCGTCTTGGGCGGCCCTGCATGGCATAGGTCATAGCTTCTCTGAGTTATTCCATGAAGCAACTTAAAAAGCAGAGACATCACCTTGCCGACAAAGGTCTGTATAGTTAAAGCTATGGTTCCCCCAGTAGTGATGTATGGAAGTGAGAGCTGGACCATAAAGAAGGCTGATAGCCGAAGAATTGATGCTTTTGAATTATAGTGCTGGAGGAGGCTCTTGAGAGTCTCATGGACTGCAAGAAGATCAAACCTCTCCATTCTTAAGGAAATCAGCCCTGAGTGCTCACTGGAAGGAGGGATCCTGAAGCTGAGACTCCAATACTTTGGCCACCTCATGAGAAGAGAAGACTCCCTGGAAAAGACCCTGATGTTGGGAAAGATGGAGGGCACAAGGAGAAGGGGGTGACAGAGGACGAGATGGTTGGACAGTGTTCTCGAAGCTACCAGCATGAGTTTGACCAAACTGCGGGAGGCAGTGGAAGTCAGGAGTGCCTGGCGTGCTCTAGTCCATGGGGGTCACAAAGAGTCGGACATGACTAAACGACTAAACAACGTATCTGAAGAAGTGTGCATGCACACGAAAGCTTATACCAAGAACTTAGTTGGTCTTTAAGGTGCTACTGGAAGGAATTTTTTTTTGTTTCAACAAAATACTGTTTGGGTAGGCTTTGAATTCATTGTAAATTGCTATGTGGCTATGTAAACATGCATCTTATCCATCTCGGTGTGTGTGTGTGTTGAAAAAATACTACTATGCATCTAAATCAGGCAGAAGCTAGCCACTAGAGGTCTCTTTCTAAAAAAGGGGGTCTATTAGAGTCCCGAGAATTAGGGAGAAAAGGTTTTCTACCTAAAGGTTTTTTTTGGGGGGGGTAGATTAGTCTTGTACTGTTTTGTTATGGCATTTAACTGTACTACAGTTTTCTCTGTGGTGCTTTAGTAAGTCAGCTTTCAGGGGCCTTTCCCATGTAATGAATATGACCTTATTATTTAGTTATTATAGCAGTGCAATGGACAGTAATGTTTCCCCCAGCCAACCTAAATACTAATGTAGGGCAAGGCTTTTAGAAAAGTTTGGAGTAATGACTCTGTACAATAATTGTGATGATGAATCTCCTCCCCTCCTGAGAATAATGACATAAATAGAGCCCCATGAAAGGCCTATATAGTCCAGCATCCTGTTCTTACTGAGATAATCATATCAGGTGTCTATGGGAAGCCTAAAAGCAGGACCTGAGTGGCAATAATAATAATAATAATCACATACACATACACACAAGTTTCTAGTTCCTGTGGCTGCTGGGGGGGGGGGGACTATTCACAGGAATGCCCAGGTAACAGAGAGAATTGTTTGGAAGCACACAGTTTGCCCACCATGATAACCTGAAATCCACTTTGTTCATATAAATTATGTTATCAATGTACAATTAGAGCCAGGCAGGGGATGGACCATTGATCTAGCCTGGTTCTTATAGTCTCATTCAGCAAAAGCAAACCAGGAGCCCATTGGCTGTGACGTTCAGCTTGAGTGCCTGCGGATGTCTAGCGTTCATAGATTTACTTTTCTTGTGTAAGCATTATCCTAGCATGCAATATCAGTATTTAAGCCAATGACCTGAGAAATGCTGTTTATTCCAGTTTGACTTCTCTGCCTCCTCTCCACTTAATCATTCTTAATTTTATTTATGTATCTCATCTCCCTAGTGAGACAATGTGCTAATTAACAGTGTAGCTTATTAAGTTTATGTTATTTTCTCATCATAACGTATACACCAAATGAACCTGATGCTACAGCTCAGGTTGCTGAATGGCTGATCTTTTTATTTCAGTAATAAGACACACATGACAAGTGGTGCATTCGTGGGTGATTATGCTTCTAGGAGTGTTAGGGGACACAAGGTCAAAAGGTTGAGTGACTTTAACTACCTGAGAAGAGCCATATAATCCCCTGAAAATGGGTTGTCTGGAGTGTGTTATGCCTGCTGCATGGAGTCATGAAAGTCATAAAGTGTGTGTGTGTGCACTGAGGAAGGGATGAATAGTCTGAAGTCCTTGTCTAGCCTCTTGCATGGAAGCAGAATCTACAAAGCTACACAGAACAGAGCCCAACCGCTTCAAGATCTTGCTTTCTCCTTCCTTGCACACTGCAGACACAAATTTATTTTGTTCTGCTATTCCACCTGTAAGTGTCCTTGTACAAGACAGCTGGTGACAATAGAAGACAGGCAATCAAAGCAAAACCATACAATAAGGTAATAAACAGTAAATAAGTACTCAAAGCAAAAATAATACAGACATAAGAAGCATTTTTACAGCACACACACCCCAAACCCATCTCACTCCTTAAGAGAAGCAAAAACCCTCAGTTCTGCAAAGAATGAAGTTAGCACACCTCATTCACATTATTATATTTATTATAAGCATAATATATTACATACATACAGTATACACTCCAGATCCCCTAAGTAAGGAGCACATAAACAGATGCATACAACAATGTATATAGCTGTACGATATATAGATAGATAGATATATAGATATAAATTAGATAGATATAGATAGATATAGATATAGATATAGATATAGACATAGACATAGACATAGACATAGACATAGACATAGACATATACAAATTATGCTCCATAAATATGGTACAGCCCACAATTTGACTCTCTTATATTTAGCATAAGATATGGGGGTTTTGTATTATTTTGGGTAGTTGTTGTTGCTTTTGTCTTGGGAGACAATGGAGTGCACCTCCAGGGGTGAAGTCAAATTGCTGGAGAATCAGATCACCTGCTGTGACTGCAGAGACTGACATCTTGTAACTGCTTCCTCCCATGTTGTCCTTGCTGTTTTGGCAGCACCAAAGTGATCTCTCTGGGGCACAAGCCTGAGTAGTGTGTATGGAGGTCCTGGGCTGCCCAGATGACAAGACCTTGCTGTTCTCTCTGATGTGGTCTAAAGGAAAGGAGAGCAATATATTTGGCACCAACTTTGCTGCAGGAATTGCTGGAAGGAGGCATACAGGACACTATCCAACTGTTTTAGGGACTCCACTCCAGATTTGTGTAGGGTTTACTACTTAGCCTTTTCTCTCTCCTGAAGATGTCCTTCAAGGCAGCGGGTATTTGACTCATTATATGCAAAAATTATACCCCAAATAGACTTTTTAAAAAACAAAAACAAAACAAAACACAGCAATACTGAAGTGCAGGGACAATGCTGCAGTGCAGGAACATTAATCTTGGCTGCATTGAAATCCCTGATGGTAGTGAGCAGTTTAAAGCTTTCCCTATTGTCATGGCCCCAGGCCAAGAATCCTCCTACAGCAGCAGCCCTGAGGAGGAGATGCCTCCACTTCCTGGCCCTTCCACAGTGTGTCCACTGGCATCTCAACTCTAAAATACCCAAGTCTGGACCACAGACATCTCAGAGGATTGGGACAACTCCCAGGATTTTTCTCTGAAAAGTCCCCACTGCTAGAAAACCCACTGCTTAAAAAGCAACTGGCTGCAGATGGAGACATAGCAGGTAGGGTTCCATCTTGACTACCTAGCCCACAATATAAGGCTCTGCCCGTTGTTCCAAGATACTTCTGAGATAGCTTCTGTTTTCTGACTCAGCTGCAGGATCACTAACCATGGTCCTGAACTTGTACTTTCATCCTTATCCAAGGTCCTGAATTTTCCTTCCTTTCCCATCTGCTCCTAATGGAGTTATGGACTGGAAATGGGACAGATATTCAGGGAACAAAGATGCAAGAAACTTGCCTTAAAGCTTTTTATGAATTAATAACTTAATTTCAACTGACAGACTCCTGAAACAAGAAAAAAGTGCTGAAAGCCTGCATGGTTTGTGGGAATTGTATAGGTACCCGATTTCTCCTTAAAAGAGGGGATGAAAATTTGTGGTTCCCCAGATGCTGTTGGACTCCATCCCTTATCAGTCTCAGTCAGCATTGCCAATGGTCTGGGATAATTGTCCAGTGACAGATGTACTCCAGCAACACCAGGGCAGCAATCTAGACCTGGAACATCATTCCACATTTGGACAGGTTTCTTTGGGGGTGGAGGTGAAATCAGAATACTTTCAGAGCATATTTTGTGGTGTGAACTTCTTGGATCTTGTTTTGGGTTAAAAATCCTATTAAATATTAGTAGGAAAGATGTCAAGGTCAAACTGGAAAGTAGTACATTTGTATCTTGGATCTCAAATGCCTTGGCTCCCGAACAAATCGGCTCCAGGACGATCAAAACCTGGAAGTTATTGTTCTGGTTTTCAAATGTTCTTTTGGAAGCCAAACATCTGATGGGGCTTCCATGGCTTCCAATTGGCTGCAGGTGCTTCCTGCAGCCAATCAGAAGCCACACTTTGGTTTCCAAACATTTTGGAAGTCAAATGGACTTCCGGAACAGATTCTGTTCGACTTCCAAGGTACATCTGTATGTGACAGGAGGATTTATTTTAGTATTATATTTGCAGACAAATTTTTGAAAACCAATGTGTGTATCACAGTATGCTCTCTCAAAATGCTGCAGACTTCTTTTGACACACACACACACACACACACTGGCAAAGCCCTACTCAACATTCATCAAAGCATTCCTAAGTTAATGTTACTCTTCATAAAATAAATACATGAGGCTTCTGTGTGTATTCCAAGCCTTAGGGCTTTATATGTAGATCTGTGCCATTAAATAGAAATGCATTGGAGCTGCTATTCAAAGGGTCACAACTTTCAATACCAAAGGAAATTGCTGAAATTGTTTTAATATATCTGCTCTTTTTCTCTCCTTGAAATGTCCACCACAGTATATTGGTTCTTAAAGGATTGACTCTATTATTCCTAAAGACTCATTGAACACACCAAGTGTATGACATTCATGTGTGCAAAAGAAAAGGTGGAGATTAAAGCCATTTTGAGGGGGCTTTGTTAACAACGGAATAGTTGTATAGTTATACAAAGAAGAGCTGCAGGTTACAGATGGGTAGCCGTGTTGGTCTGCCATAGTCAAAACAAAAAAAATTCCTTCCAGTAGCACAAGTTGGTCTTTAAGGTGCTACTGGAAAGAGCTGCAGGGTTCTTGACAAATCTGAAGTGCTAAATTAGTCCACCCTTCTTAAACCAGCATTGTGGACCATTTTTGCAACATCTTTGGTCATATCTGTGAAAGGTGACCTTAAAATGTAATATTAAGAATAATGGGATGACTGAGAAGCAATAAGCATGCCCGTGTTGATCATGTGATTATTGTTTCTGTCTCAAGTTGATTGCATGAATAGTCACCGGTCACTGCCACCAATAGGCGTTTATTTACCATGTGAACAAAACGTTACATGGAGGATACTTTATCAAAAGATGATAATTTTATTCCTTGATAATTACTGGTCCCAAGTGATCGTATGAATTGCCCTTAATCTGGTTTGGCTTCCCCCAGATGTTCTTTATTCTATATTCCTCCATGGATCTGCTTGATAAAAGCTCATTCAACCAAACTGATGACAGACTGAATCATAAAATTGTAGAGTTGGAAGGGACCACAAGGTGATGCCAGTCCAACCTCCCAGCAATGCAGGAATCTTTTGTCCAACATGGGGCTTGAACCCACTCTCCTGAAATTAATAGTCTCATGTTCAACTGGCTGAGCTATCTGTATTTGTAAATCCAGTTCCCTAATTGGTATTTATTTCTTTTAAACAGTGGCCAAGGCATGGTGACTGCTAAGTGGATCTAGGCTTCATGACTGGAAACAGATTACTGAGGTAATTTGATGCTTTTTTATTATTATTGGTCAAAAGAACTGTGTTTGTTTCAACTATCAAACATGACTTCTAAGGGCAGTAGACAATCAAAGGTCAGGAGGACAGACTGTATTTCATTTTAAATTAGCACTGGCAGACAGTAAAAGTATGTTTTCAAGTATAGACATGAATTAGTAAGTCCTTTTTAATTCAGACAAAAGAAACATATTTTATACAGAGAACTGTTAGGCTGATCTTTCTCAAATCTACGATCGCTTAGTTACATGGAACAACTATTATAAAACAGTTAGCTGTTGTGCTCAAGGATATTGTGCAGTGTACAGATTTAGTCTTTGGTATTTGTGTGTGATAGGACCTGGTGGCCCCAATATATTATGAAAGTGAAGACTGACATTTATGTGACAGGTGTTTTATTGAGGCATACAATGTGGGCGTAAAACATCTTAGCACACATGTTTTGCAACTTCCTCTGCTTAGAGCTCACTTAGAGCTCCTAGCTCCTAGCTCTAAGTGAGTCCATGCTTTCTGTACCTCTTTCCAGAAGAAGAGATATACATTTTGCTTGGCTTTTCTTTTTGTTGTTTTTGTTTCTTTTAAAAACAAGGTAAACTGAAGTCCTTCAGTATAATGAGCAATGAGGCTTGTAGGTTCCTGGTTATTTACTATGCTGTAAACAGCAGAAAAAGAAGAAATGCAAGTGAGCTGCATTTCATCTGTCTGTTCTGCGGCAACATACGGAATGAAACTTGTAGATCAGTGAAGAACATGAACACCACCAAGCTTCTGAGGCTTATAAATGTCAATATGAGGAAGATCCCAAGCCTTACTTTTACACACTGCGATAGAAGTGTACAAGAGGGAGCATCTCTCACTCAAGCTTCTTCTCTTGCTGGTTCTCCGTAACATGGAAACAGGTGTTTTGAGGAGCCCAAAGTAAAAATGCATTTGCTGTATCCCTAGATCCAGGAAAAGGAGCAGGGAAACTGCCTCATGAAACAAATTTGGCCTACCATGCCTCCCTATTTGGCCCCTGAGGCCATTTGATTGAAACCCTGCCCTTACTTGAATTGCACATGAAACAGTGGCGTAGCGTGGGGGGTGCAGGGGGGGCCGGCCGCACCGGGCGCAACATCTGAGGTTAGGGCAAATCCATGGGTTAGGGGGCGCAAATCCACAGGTTAGGGGGCGCAAATCTACAGGTCAGGGAGTGCAAATTACTTGCCTTGCCCCGGGTGCTGACAACCCACGCTACGCCACTGACATGAAATCATATATGACATTGGGGAGTGGGGGGGGGGGAGGTAAGTGCATGGCTTGGTCAAAAGGGGCTTTACAGGCACAGCCAATTTGTGCAATGCTTCCAAATTGCTCAACAACCAGCTGGCTGTTGGGCACTTAGGAAGCAGTGAGCACAGGAATTGTGAAGCAGTTTGTGCAGTGCTTCCAAAATGCATGAAAATCAGCAGACGATGCATTCATACCATACTGGACACACCTGGCCACCCCACTGGCCAACTTGGACTGCACTATGAGGCTGCATCAGTTGGAAATGATTCTATTTTGCCCTTTCTGCTCAGAGGAGCTACAGTGGTGGAGCTTTCCACTGCCGGTCAAAGGATGATCTTCACAGTGGACCTCCCTTTAGCTCCTGGAGTGTCACCTTAGGGACTTAGGATTGCACACTCAGTATGTACAGTGTGTGTGTAATCATATAGTTTATCTTGCTTTTCATTTATATATTTTTTCCGATTTTGGAAAAACGCAATTGGTTCTAAAAAAAAAAAAATCTAATTAGAAAATAGTAAATTGTATCTGTATCTTATAAATCTATATATGTCTATTTTGCCATATATACAAATGAGTCCTGTCAGCAGAAGCCTTCTGCAAGGATGCCTGCTTGTGCAATGGGGTCCTCCTCCTTCGTCTCCCCTGTGTACCCTCTGTGATTTGCCAATTTTCACAATTTATATGGGGCTAAAATATGCTTGCCCTGATGGAATGATCACCTTTGCATAATGTTGAATTCCTCCCATGGCTATACATAGGCATGTGCACACAAGAAACAATGCAGTTTCTGACATGAAATGATGTTCAATCTAATCCTATAGAAATCTAATCCTATAGAATCTAATCCTCAGAAATGAGTCCTATTGTGTTCAGTGGGACTTATTCCCAGGTAACAGTTCCTAGAATTTCAGCTTGGGTTTAAGGAAGTTCAGCTTGTATGTAGCAGTTCTTTGTTGTCAGCCTTGACCTGCCCTCACAATGATGCATTTGGCACTCGCATGCTGTGTCAGAAAAGGGTATGTGAGGAATATGTCCTCTTATTACAGCTCAGCAAAGCTAACAGGTACAAATAATGCTGAATGTATCATGACAATGAATTTAATGCACACAGCACAATAAAAGGATTGCTAATATGCCAATAAAGTGATTGATAATGTACTGAAGGAGTTGATGGAAGTGGGAAGATCTCTGTGTAAATGGATAAAATTGTATGTAAAGAAGAGCTAGAATAATGGACTTGCTTCAATATCTGGCCAGCTGGTTGCAGGCTTTTTGAAGCATTCTTTGTGTGTGCATTTGTATAAGACTGTTTCACAAATAGTTCGAAGTAGCATATATGAAGAAAGGATTCCAAACAGTCTTTCCATCTAGGAAATGAGTAGAGTGAGACCTGTTTGAATTTGAATGCTGAAACTCTAGCAAAAGACCACCAAGTCATTTTAGGAGCTGGGCAGCTGGCCATGATATTATTATTATTATTATTATTATTATTATTATTATTATTATTATTATTCTGCTCTACAGCTTTGGAATTTAAAGTGGCTTGTGATGGGAATAAAATAAAATCAGGTAAATCACAGCAAATACAACATTAGTTGCCAGAATGAAGCCATATTAAACTAAAAGTGCTGTGACTTCCCTGTTTCACAGGAGAAAAGGGAAAGGGGAAGTTTGCATGTATAATTAGCTTTTAATCCTTAATAGTTGAAATGTTGTGAAGCTCTTGGCAGCCCTATGACAGGATACATTTGTAAGCCTATATATAGCATATTTAATCTTATCCTCCATCTGAAAAGTGCCTAGGTTTTCTGTTCTGGATGATGGATGGATGGATGGATGGATAGGCACATACACTCACACAATTCTGCTTAAAGTAATCCCCTCTATTCTTTAGTCTGTAGCAACTATACCATGCTTGATTTAGAATTGTTGGTAAATTATTTATCTTCTGTGGCTCATGTTGTATAGAAAACAAATGGAACACTGTCTTTTGCCGAAGCTTTGAGAAAAGGGGAGACTTCCTTCGGAGAGAGGTGAAATAGCATATATACTTAACAAATGCCATTGGAACATTGGGGTTTACTTTAAAGGTTAAAGTGGGTTAGATGGATGTTTCTTGGGAAATGACTTAGGGCTTATGTGCCTTGAACTAAATCCCCCATTTTGCCCATCTTGAGCTTGCTACTTCTGCTGTGCACTCCTGCAAACTGGTTGCAAGACATTGTAGAAACAAATCCATTAGTTTTTACTCAGGTTGATTATGATCATCCCAGTGGAGCAGACAGAGACTATCATTTTGACCTCTTTAACTGTCTTCTGGGGGAATTGCCTCCATAGGAAGTTTCTGTATGTTACTATTCCTGTGGGTACCCTAACAGGAATCTCATACTGTAGTCTCCCTTCTAACCTCAAAAATCCACTTGGAGACAACCAATATAGTGCTTTTGCATCTATCTATTTTCTAGAATAATTTTAAAAAGCATTTCTGTTGATACAAATGCTTGATCTAGACTTGCAAATACATATGGAATTCAGCAAGGTAAGCAGTTAAGGATGATTTGCACCACATTTCCTGGGCGCAGATTCCTCAGAATTATATATCAGTTTCACCCAAGCAGCCATGTTTTCATTTCAGCTGTCTTTGGGTGATGGATTATTGACTTGGGGGCACAGCAGAAGTGTGTGAACCAAATCCTTGGTTGAGTTATTTGCTCTGCTTCCTAGTCCTCAATTGTCCCCTTTGGATACCATGCAGTGGAGGAGAGAACAGTATAAAATTCCACGAATAGTCATTAGTCCTTAAGTGCATGAGCACCTAATGCCAACATCACTAGAGTATTATTGGCAATATTTCTGAGTTGCAGGGGCAGTTATAGCATAGTCATCAGATTTCGGTGTCTGAAATAAAGTGGGATTTTCAGAACTTCTGCAAATACATTCATGAGAACCCTTTTGAAATAACTGCTAGGATGCATGGCACATTAGCCAGTAGGAAGCATTCATTTTCACGATGCCACATTTTACTACTAGCAATATTCATCACAAACTGTTGCTTCCATTTGGCAGTATTGTTAACTAACCTACTCTGGTGTCATAACTCCCATCAAGAATTGTGACTCTGTGGTGTTGAATTATACCGTTCAATTGCAATTACCATCTGATCTGCTTCATGCTGTGCAATCTTTAATTGGTACCTGCTTCTGTATGTGATCCAGTGTAGAATATTGCTGGAAATAACGCACTCATCTTCTCCTTACCTCCTTTGGTGAGTTGTTCCGCTTTCCCAGAGATCAAAGACAAGGAAGTAACAGGTGTGCCTCTCCAGGTTCAGGGAGTGCGACATGTTCTTTAGTTGATCTCCCACTGTGCACCCACAGCGAACTCCATCTGGCTTCCTTTGCACTGTTTCTGAGTAGAAGATGTAGCTGCTAGGAAGCATGGGTGTTCTGCAATATGCTACTTGGCACACAGTGTCTCAGGCATACCTGTCGGAGAAGTGGGATCAAAAGGGAGAGAGGCCATAGTGGCAAGTATCAGTACAGTTCTACATTTCCTCTACACCATAGCATTTTTTCCTGTCAAATATGCTAATGATCATCAATGGCCTATTCATGTTTTATTTTATGTTAGTTTTTACTGAAGGCCGCTTTTCTGCAAGTGATGATTAGGTGAATGTCCATAAAAAAACCTAACTTGTAAATGTATAAATATTGAACAATTTGCCTGATGAACCTAACTGCATTTATGCTAGAATAATTGGTGTAATAGATAAGGGGGATGCAGTTGATATATTATATCTAGATCAGGGAGGTGACACTTGTGATACTCCTAATGTTCCTGGACTGCAACTCCCATCATCAGTGATAATTGCCCATGCTGACTGGGGCAGATGGAAATTGGAGTCCAAAAACATCTGGAGGGCCACAGGTGCCACACCCTGATCTAAATGCTGGGCAAACATGTGGACATGCTCACATAGGATTCTACTAGGACAGAGATACAGTGGTACCTCGGGTTAAGAACTTAATTCATTCAGGAGGTCCGTTCTTAACCTGAAACTGTTCTTAACCTGAGGTACCACTTTAGCTAATTGGGCCTCCCGCTGCTGCTGCATGATTTCCGTTCTCATCCTGAAGCAAAGTTCTTAACCCGAGGTACTATTTCTGGGTTAGTGGAGTCTGTAACCTGAAGCGTATGTAACCTGAAGCGTATATAACCCGAGGTACCACTGTAACTTTTATTGTGTTGTGGGTACAGTTTTTTAATTCAGAGATACCTCTCCCACTCCAATATTGAGTCCTGAAGAAACCAGCAGGAGAAGCCAGCTGGGGTATTTTTGGTTATATCAAGCCAATGACTGCATACAACTACTGCTCCAAATCACCAGGAATTATTTGCACAAAGGAGGCAATGAAGATACCTTGTACTTCCAAGTGATCACTGGTGTATGCGCGGTGGGATCATAGGCGCCGACTCCATGGGGCTTGAGGGGGCCCGAGCCCCCTCAAAAATTCGTTTGGGGGGGCTCCGCCCCCCCAATAATCTCCGGCACCCCTCCAGCAGAGCGCCATCGCCGCCCCTCCCCTAGCCCAAAATGCACAGGGAGGGGCGGGCTGCATGCCTCCTGCCCTCCCTCCCGAGCAAAAGCTCCACCCAATTTCCTTTGGAGCTGATTAATAGGCGCAGCACGCTCTCCCCTATTCGCTCACGAGGAGGCGGCGCCACTTTATTTGCATATTCATGAGCTTATTTATTATTCATGAGCTTTCCCGGCCCCCCCCCCAATATTTTTTATAAGTCCGCGTCCCTGGGTGGGATCATCACTGTGAATGAAGCAACCACACATAAGGCCTTGCTCAACTGGGAAATGAAAGTGTCACTATATATTCACTGAGTAAATAACCCCTAGGCTAAAGCAGCATTCAATTCACTGGTGTTTAGTATTTTTATATAAAATGTAAAGCTAGGTGGTGGAAGTAGGAGTGGTGAAAAGGAGGCTGTGATTTCTTCCATAATGTCATGCTTGCCTTTCCTCTAAAATATCCCAAAATAGCTCACAAGAAAGTACTATAATGAATGCAATTAGATGAACATACTACATCCACATACTCTTCCACTGTATTGAAACAGCAAGGGCTAGTACTGACCTTTAAAGCCCTAAATGGCCTCATCCCAGTATATCTGAAGGAGCATCTCCACCTCCATCATTCAGCCCAGACACTGAGGTCCACTTCTGAGGCCTTCAGGAGGTTCCCTCACTGCGAGAAGTGTGGTTACAGGAAACCAGGCAGAGGGCCTTCTTGGTAGTGGTGCCCGCCCTCCCATCAGATGTAAAGGAAATAAACAACTATCCGACTTTTAGAAGACATCTGAAGGCAGCCCTGTTTAGGGAAGTTTTTAATGTCTGACATTTTATTATTTTTTGTATTTTGCTGGAAGCCGCCCAAGAGTGGCTGGAGAAACCCAGCCAGACGGATGGGGTATAAACAATAAAATTATTAGCGTTATTATTATTAACAGATAGCAGAATAAGCAGTTCTGTCCAAAGGAGGAAACCTAAGAGTTGATGAAAATGGAGCAGGGGAGGAGGGAGAAAACAGGAAAAGCCAAATAGATTTTTCAGGATGATATGGGTATTCCGTTTTTAAAAAAATGAGATTTCCAACTGCACTGCTTGGGAAGGGAGAACTGGAATCAGGAGAATGGCCTGGGGTGCATAAGTATTTGAGAATGTGGGTCTGTAGAAACGAAATGAGACAGATTTGTGGCCTGCTGTTTGTTTCATGGTAGATTTGGCTATAAAAGTCTACTGATTTGATACAAAGTTTGTGTACTCAAAATAAAACCCATCACATCAAATTGAAAGAAGAAATGTGAATAATGTAAGGGTTCCTGGCTCTTTCTGTAACACTTTGCAGCTTGTTGGTAGAAATCACATACAGCTGTCTCAGCATGCAAACACACACACACCAGTCTGCATGATGACGGAACAGCATCTGCCTCCGTAACCACATTGTGTTGTGTGAGAAAAGTAAAGAAGAAAGATTACTGTGCCACTTTTAAGACTTTGTACAGGTAGGGGATGCCAACAAATGGTGCCTTCCCAGGTGCATAAAATACCTATAGCTAGTCAAGTTATTTTGTCCCTTGCAGCAGAAAATCCCCAAAGTGCCTCTCTCTGTGAGTAAAAAATACAATAAAATAAATAGTAAAACTAAAAACTTTTTTGTTTTGGTAAGACTACTGAAATATTTGTTTTAGTATAGACCAAGAAATCTATTTGTCTTCTCCACTTTGAGATTTGTGTGTGTGTATATACACACAGTGGTACCTCTGGATGCAAACGGGATCCGTTCCGGAGCCCCGTTTGCATCCTGAAGCTAACGCAACCCACAGACACTGGTTGCGATTCGCCGCTTCTGCGCATGCGCGACGTCATTTTGAGCATCTGCGCATGCGCTAGCGGCGAGACCTGGAAGTAACACGCTCCGTTACTTCTGGGTCGCCGCAGAGCACAACCCGAAAATGCTTAACCTGAAGCTTCTTCAACCCGAGGTATGACTGTATATATATATATATAATATTTATATATGGTTTTATTTTGAATTTTGTTAGGTTAACTTGTTTTTAACTCTGACTTTTATTGATATATTTCACATTATTTATTTATTTATTTATTTATTTATTATGAAAACGCAAAATCAACCATTTTCTGCCCTTCAATGACACTTGAAATGACATCCTTGAGGCAGCTGGGGCGTAGGAAGGGGGCGTGGGGTGGACTGCCCTGGGTGTCACCCTGAGGGGGGTGGTGACAAAATGGCAGGCGGCCGAGGGCTACACTCACTGTAGGGCAGCCAAGGGTGCACACGCTGTCGTTATGGGCGTCATCCATACGGCACTTGAGCAGCGCTGGCAGTATCAGCGCCACACATGCACCATCTGTATCGGCGCCACGCATGCATCACGGTGTCAGAGGAGCCTTCTTTCACCACTGGGGGCAGCCTCTCCCTCTAGGTAACGACAGAGGTTTGTTTGTCTTCCTGTCCTTGAGTTAGAAATTAAGATTGTATCATAAATGCAGGAATTAACATTGGTTTCCATTAGGGTTCATCACAGCCATGATTTCAACTTAAATTAGTGTGTACTCTATTCATGTGTGGTAAAGTAAGAGGTGTGCCAAAATTATCTTCACAGTGCGCAGAAAACTCGGGTATTTCTCTGGATTCTCTGTATGAAATGTGCATGCCTGAGTTAGCAGAATGAAAAGCAAAACACAGCTGGAGCGTTCAATAGATGAGGGGTCGCATGTGGGGTTGTAAGCCACATTTAGTAGTGAGAGAATGAGAATTGAAGAGATTTAAAGCAGGTTCTAAGCAAGGATTTGGTGACATGAAAATACCGAGGAGAAGGACCTAAAAAGCACTCTACAAAGTCCCATTTTCAGTCCTGCAACACAGGTGACAAGGAACAGAGGATGCAGCATGGAGTAAGTATAGTTACTAATTAGAAACTGGCCTGGAATAGGGATTAGATCATGGAAAAAAATAAATGGAAAGGAAGAGCACACAAGTGTGTGACATTTTCTTTCTATCAGCTGATTATTGGGAGCCACCTGTTGATCTTCCTCGCTTGCCACACCAGGAAATGCCAGACTTTCATACTTAAACATATGGCGAGCAGCCAGTGAACTGCTAGTTGTTGGTTTTTTCCTGTAAGCCTCTTGCTGTTAAGGAAAACTGCCACCAGTTGCTGATGGTCTCCTCTTCATGACACTTAATGCCACCAGCCCCTTTAAACCACTTAAAACAACATGAAAGTAGATGATGGGCCTAGAATTATGCAAAACAAAACAGACAAGCTTGAAGGAACCCAAGGCCCAATGAAAATCACATTAAAATGTTTTATGAAAACCCAAGACCACACGTGAAATAAGAATACAGCCGTACCTTGGTTTTTGAACAGCTTAGTTCTCAAACATTTTGGCTTCTGAACGCCACAAAACTGTTCCGGTTTGTGAACTATTTTTGGAAGCCGAACGTCCAACGTTCTGTGGCTTCCAATTGGCTATAGGAGCTTCCTAAAGCCAATCAGAAGCCATGCTTTAGTTTCCGAACGTTTTGGAAGTCGAACGGACTTCCAGAATAGATTCGACTTCCAAGGTACGACTGTATATGTAAGCATGCATGATAGCCACTCAGTTACAGTAGAACAATATATCCAAATCCCTCAAGCAGTGATCTCCAAATTCCTCCAATTTTTATATGAGATCACCTGGATTGCAACCTTCAAAATTTTTTGAAGGGACTGTGCAGACTTTGACAATTTTAACAGAGGCCTTTCAAAGTATTCTTTTAATCCAACTCCACCCACTCTACCTCTGGTTTTTATAATTGCTGCCTCTAAGTTTTTCCCCAAGAAGCAAATATAAATTTACAGGCGCATTTTAATTTTAATCAGGAAAACAGCATGGAGAGTTTCTCCTGATAGCATTTTGGGAAGTTCCCATGAAAAACGTCAGGAGATTCTAATCATGGATCTCCTCCATTGTGTCCAGTTTGGCTCAAGAGATTGTTATTTTAGTTTTAATTATTTCAGAACAGTTTAAATGAATGTTAATTACTCATTGGAAGATCAGGGCCCTACATCATGTAGGGCACTTATTAAAGTACTATAGGCTCCCTACTACAGTCATTCAACTATCTAAGTGTTGCAGAAATGGGGGGGGAATGGGAGTGACAGGCTCATTCTTGCTGTCCCCCTTCTGTAATGGTAATCATGGGGCAGGGGGGATGAGTGTCAATAGCTTGTAAATGCTCAGAATGTTATGCATATTCTTGGAATCTTGGTGTCAATGCACAGATCAGTCTTGCTGTAGCACAACCATGGTTATGATTAGCAGAAACCACAGAGCCTAGGACTTGCCGATCAGAAGGTCAGCGGTTCGAATCCCCGTGACGGGGTGAGCTCCTGTTGCTCAGTCCCATCTCCTGCCAACCTAGCAGTTCGAAAGCATGTCAAAGTGCAAGTAGATAAGTAGGTACCACTCCGGTGGGAGGGTAAACGGTGTTTCTGTGCACTGCTCTGGTTCGCCAGAAGCGACTTAGTCATGCTGGCCACATGACTCGGAAGCTGTACACCGACTCCCTCCGTCAATAAAGCGAGATGAGCGCCGCAACCCCAGAGTCGGTCACGACTGGACCTAATGGTCAGGGGTCCCTTTACCTTTACCTTTAAGTCATGCTGTTGGTGAAGTGGTCATCTGAACTGATTCATCACATCCACAGGTTACCAGCGATCCTGTGCTGAGCTGAGCACAAAAATGAACTCAGTTCAACACAGGCTGGGGAACTCCAGCTGGAAACTCAATTGTTTGGCATCTCAGTGAAGATAATTTGTGGGGTTGTCTCACAAATTAGTTCCAGCACACTGAAATTTATCATCCTGTGGTTATGCTGTGCTGTTATTCATCCCTCTTAAGTCCTTAAAACAAACCAGTGAAAGCTGTGCTTTAATAATGTTACTTGGTCCTTTAATAAAACACAGCAATTCTGAAGTGCCTGCTGGGAGTGAATTTTTTTTGGACGAAGCTAGCAGGTTTTATTTAAAGGTCTGCACTGGATTGCACATTGAGAGGAAAAGCAATCCAAGTGTCAAAATTGATGAAGCTGCCCAAAGCTCCCCCTTCCAACTCTGGGTGGAATTTGTTATGTGGGGTACACATGTGGAGAATGATGTCCACTCATGCAGAGGGGCTTCCTTCCCCCCTCTTCCATGCATCTAAGTCACTCCATGTGCCCACAAACATATTCTGGGGGTTTGCCCAAACATCCAGAGCAGATTGGGGGATGTGGGGGCATCCAATGGGAATGTGGCGGGAAGCCCCTCTGCACGAAAAGACCTTATTCCCAGCATGCATACTGCACTTAGCACTACATGCACTTCCACCCAGAACGCAGAGTCTTGCATGGCAAGATAATTGACTGGCTCTTCTTGCTCTGGTAAGTGAATAGGGAGCTAATGAGGCTTTTGAGTTTGTGATAAAAGGAAGAATTAGGCCAGATTCTTTTCAGTGACTTTCCCCTAATGATATATAATAGATCAACAGAGCTTCCTGCATTTTGGGACTCTCCTTGGGGTGTGTGGCTATAGGAGCTGCCATGATGAGATCCTGCACAAATCCCTGTTTAATTCTGCATGTAGTAATCCATAAAATGTTCTGGTCATTTTAGCCAGAAGAAGATTTAGGCCAGGCGTGAGGAACATCAGACCCTTCAAATTCTTATCAGGCTACACCCCTCACTGGCCCTGCTTTGCCTCCCTCCCAAAGTGTTTCTGCTTGGTGGAACGTGTCATTGAACTCTGATAATGCCTCTTGTTTGTCTGGTTAGAGGTTAGAGTGGGACATGTGAGTGTGTATACAAACCAGCCTATTGTAAAAAGGTGAAATTTACATCCATTGTTCTAGCTGGCCCCACCTACCACTGACATGTGACCATAGCAATGTTGGCCAGAAGGGAATGCGGTCCTCAGATTGAAAAAGGATCCCACATGTCATCAAGGCAATGGCTAAGGGCTGGATCAAAAGCCCTTTTGTTTTTCAATAATAAAGGTTGTGAGCCTGGGTTATTTTGAGGGAAATGTTCAGGTTGACTAGCTAGCTAGACTTTGAAGCTGTGAGCTTTAAGTTGTTAACTGTGAGCCTCCATAAAATTGTGCAGTATGAAGCTTTTGATATGTTAAGTGGAACTCCTCCATGTGAAAACTAGAAGTGCTTCTGAAATCCGAGTCGTCTGAATTTTTGACCCTAATTTTGGGGGAGTTCTGAATTGCCTAGTCTTGTTTCTGAAGTGGAATGAATAGGAATCCCCACCATTTTTTATTTCCAAGTATTATACAGAGTTCTGTGCTTGCACAGTTTGCTGCAGCTTTTATTTGGGTCTTTCCTTCCCCTGCCCCATGGGCATTGATAAATCACAGCAAAGGACAACCATCTTGATGTGATTGCACATGCAATTATATTGACAAAGCTTTTATGTGTGACTGTTTAACAGTGCACAGGATCAAATACCTCAGGCCATGATCTGAGATAACCTAAGGCTGAAGCTAAGCAGCTATGCCTCCTTGATGGAAGAAAGCTGGGATATAAATATAGTAAGAAACACATGCATCAATAAAACACTACCTGAAGATAAACCTGACACAATTATACCTATCATCACAGAAAACTGATTTCTTTCTTTGGGCTGAGCTGAATGTTTGGCCCACCCAAATTCTGAATGATTCTGGATGGGTGGGGGAAAACTCTTTTGGAGATTTTTGGCAGGAAACATACATTTATAAGAGGAAGGGGAGAAATAGTCAGTTTACAGTTATGAGCTGGTCTAAAGACTTTTCCATTTTTCTTCTTTGGGGGCCAACTTGCCTCATCTGTTCAGAAGGATGGTGACACAGGAAGGCCTTCCTAGACATGTTCAGGATGTGGCTAGGGTTGGTTGGGGACAGGTAAAATGGCCTCTCCTTGCCCCCAAGCAGAGTCTGACTGCTTTTACATTTGAAGGCATTTGAAGCCTGATACTGGGTAGCAATTTCCGTACCAATGGTTTCCCTCTGCAGGTTTTGATAGTTATGTTTAATAAAGTGGCCTGTAGTTCATCCCAGCTACTGATGTCAGCATCATTATTTCAAGTCGCAATCTAGATCCAAAACTGATCAGAGAGCAAAGTATTTTAGGCTTTCCCTTTGTAATGAAGACACAGCAATGGCCTGGTTATCATGTGGGATGGCTTTTCCAGCATCCTCCTGATCTATTCATAGAAACTTCAGCTATGTTCGCATTTGATCTTGTTCAGTAAAAATATCTCCCACGGTGTGGGGGGAAGAGTGGAAGGAAGAAAGCTGCCTTTATATAGTTCAAGCACACTTCGTTTTACCTAACTGTTCGTAAGGCTCTTCCATCCTCAGACTGTTTATCCCAGAGTAGATCTACAGAATTATTTCCATCTCTTTCTGAGGTCAACAAGGCCATTTAAGACTTAAGTATTTCTGGATTGCAAAAGTACTATTTTGATTTCAGAAGTTGGATTAGTGTTGATGTGTCATTTTCATAAGTGAAAATAGCTTTAGGCAAAGAGCTGTTCCAACTTTCTTGAGTGGGAATTACGCTTTTGCTCAGAGATACGTCACGGCCAGATGGTTGTATTGGAACAAGAGGCAGCAAAAATACATTCTAGATATATTTACACCTGTAAAGGCTCATGTTCAGGATTGTGTCTCAAAAGCAAGGGCAAAAAAAAAAAAAAAAATGGGGTGCAGAGGCATTTCTGGCTTCAAAATGAGACATGTTGGTTTGCAGAACTCAGGGCTAAAGCCAGCAATTAAGAACTCTTTCCAGAGCAGAAGGTTTTAAATAAGTAATATACCCTGGTAAAATAAGCCCAATGGCAACATTGCATCATTCTTGAGATGTCACATTCTGGTTTACTTCCCCTGGCCCCACACCAAATAATATTTTCCACCTCTAAAAAGATGATGATCCTGTTTGTGTTTACATCCCTGGTTGTTGTTGTTTAGTCGTTTAGTCGTGTCCGACTCTTCGTGACCCCATGGACCAGAGCACGCCAGGCACCTCTGTCCTCCACTACTTCCCGCAGTTTGGTCAAACTCATGCTGGTAACCTTGAAAACACTATCCAACCATCTCGTCCTCTGTCGCCCCCTTCTCCTTGTGCCCTCCATCTTTCCCAGCATCCGTGTCTTCTCCGGGGAGTCTTCTGTTCTCATGAGGTGGCCAAAGTACTGGAGCCTCAGCTTCACGATCTGTCCTTCCAGTGAGCACTCAGGGCTGATTTCCTTAAGAATGGATGCATTTGATCTTCTTGCAGTCCATGGTTGGCCGCTCTTTAAAAGGTTGTGTTGCGTTGATGCTAGTCCTTTGATTCTCATTACAGCTACTTAGGTTTCTAAAGGAGAAAGGAAGAGAAATAAAGGCCCTTCCGGGCCTTAATATAGGGAACAAAGGTGGGCAGACATCCCGGCTTTGTACAGAAGTGCTCTCAGGCCAGGACGTTTGAGGGCAGAGGTCCATTTCCCCATTCAACAGAGTGATCAAACACAGCAGAGGATAGACTTACTACATTTTGAATTGTTATTATCATTTACATTTTTTATTGGCATTCCACCATGTTCTTAAGGCAGTGTACAAACAGTATAGTAAAGGTACCATAAGAACATCAACATTAAAACCATAGCACTGCTGTAGCAGTTCCTCCAGAAATAGCAGAAAGAAACACATCTGTTTTTTATGAGTCAGAGAAAATAAATTAGATAATTTTTATATTAGCAAATCTACAAATTGATTTTAGTTTCTACACTAAATAAAAGGCCAATAGGAGCCAAATTTGGGCAGCACTGCATAGCAATAGGAGGGTATGCCCTTACCTTAAAGAAAAGCCTGGTTTTCAGGTGGTAGACATTCTTCAATTCAGTTCACATTTCCTGAACCACATGGAAAATGAAGCACAACAACTCTGACTTTTGCAGTGCAGTTCTCCAGCTAGGTAATGTGTACAAAAATGCATACAGGAGAGTAAAATGTGTTTTAAAATGCATTTCTTGGCACATTGCATTAAGGGAAATAGTTTTACAAAAATAAATGTATACTAAGCAAAGTTGGATAAAAATGTATATATTAAAAGTCTGCATTAGAATGCAGATGGCTTTTCAGGAGGATTTTTAATTTTATTTTTATCAAACTGACGTGCCAATGTAGAGAACTGAATTTAAGCCTGGAAAAATGAGAAACCGGGAGAAACCAATATTGATAAATTCACCCATCCCTAATCATGGAGAATTATTTATTCCCCAACCCAAAACAGAAGCATAAAGTGCTGCATTGGTCTGTGTGGGTGGCGATCCAAAATGTTTTGCCCCATTTCCTAGGGTTCTCCTTCCCCGGCTCTGCATGCAACATGTTTGGTGTCAATTAGCCTTTAATTTATAGAGAAGCCATTTTATGAGGATGAACGATTTGTTCTGCCTTATTATTGTGACATGGAAGAAAGGTGGATATATCAGTGATGAGCATGTGGAGGGCTATGCTTTCCAGGCACCAGTTCCTATTGAATCATGCGCATCATCTTAGCATTTATAAAACAGCCAGTGGTTAAAGTAACACCTGCTGGTAGTCCTTCACATGTTTGCAAAATGCAAGTAAGGATGAGTCTGTGGGAAACCTAGATAAAAGCACCACAGCCCTCCGTCACTCTGGGTGGTATTTGTATGCTGTACCTAGATGACAAAAAAAAAAAGAAGAAGAAGCAGATATAAAGGTGTTTATTGATTTTGAAGAGGCTTGTTAGGAATAAAGCTTCTTTGAACAAAGCCCTTTGTTAAGACTCTTGGCACTGACACATGTTGCTTATATTGCTTTGTCTCCAAGCAACTTAGAAAGGAAATACCGAGTTTCTGCTAGCTATTGTGATCAGGCTGTATAGCCCAGAAGCATGGTAACATGGCTTGTGAGATATAAAAGTCAGCTCACAGAAATGCAACAAATGGGTGCCGACATCTTAACATCAGTTATGGATGTTTTATGTGCTTTAACCATGGTTTCTGGCTTGCCAGAAAACTAGGAGCCTAGTATTACTCGGGAACTTAATCCCAAAATCCACAGAGTTTTGAAATCAGTGGTTAAAATGAGTGCAGTTTTGAAAGGTTCAGTCCACCATCTTGATTCAGAATGATGGCCAATTGTATCAGAACACAGATGTAAACCTATTCTTGGGAACCATCTTGCAAAATCTGGTTACAATATCTTAAGAGGTGTCCAAATGCAGAGTGAACAAATAATTTTACAACTATATTGTAGGTAACAGAAAACACATTCTGTTTGCATCGTTCCCCACAACAAACACCATTAAAATATGTTTATTCCCCACCTTTTCTCAAAGGAGCTCAAAGTGGCATGCAAATACCTGCCAAATGAGAATCAGACTCAGTCCCAAGGTGAACTGCAGTCTTGGATAAATAAACTATTTTCATTGGGAGCACTGCTTCTCCTATGCTGATACTGATCAGACATCTTCATGGCTGCTCTTTAAAAACTAAGGTAAAGGTAAAGGTACCCCTGCCCGTACGGGCCAGTCTTGACAGACTCTAGGGTTGTGCGCCCATCTCACTCAAGAGGCCGGGGGCCAGCGCTGTCTGAAGACACTTCCGGGTCACGTGGCCAGCGTGACATCGCTGCTCTGGCGAGCCAGAGCCGCACACGGAAACGCCGTTTACCTTCCCGCTAGTAAGCGGTCCCTATTTATCTACTTGCACCCGGGAGTGCTTTCGAACTGCTAGGTTGGCAGGCGCTGGGACCGAACGACGGGAGCGCACCCCGCTGCGGGGATTCGAACCTCCGACCTTTCGATCGGCAAGGCCTAGGCGCTGAGGCTTTTACCCACAGCGCCACCCGCGTTCCTTTAAAAACTAGACATGCTAATTGTAACCATGCAATTTCAAAGTTGCATAAACTGTACTTAGAGGTGTCACCATTCCCCCTCAATATCTTCTATTTGCATTATATATATATTTTTACATGTTCCAGGGGCACATGGCATAATGGCAATACTTTATGGCCCCAAATGCGCCAATGCAGCACACTGAATTGCATTAGCACTATTTAATATTGTCGTGTTGGTTTTGTCTTTTCGTTTGGAGATATCACCTCTGCCTTCAGCAGCACCTTCCTAATCTCTACTTTTCCTCATTGCTGACAACCCTGCTTTGTTTAATAGGATGAGAAAGAGCATCTAACATTGCTTGAACTCATCTGATGCCTTGTCAGTGCAGGATTAAACACCAATTACTGTAATTCAAGCTGCAGCTTTAGGGAGGGAAGGGAGGAGACAATCACTTAATAAATTTATTATGAACGCAAATGAGCCCTACATAAATCATACTACCTCATTAAGGAAGGCATTCAGTCATCTAAATACACAGGTGGCAGAGGTTAACTTTGCAGTCATGACACCAACTCTGGCATCATTTCTTAGGCAACTGAATGACGAGTCATTACGACGGTAATGTTCTGGGTTCTCGTCCTTATATTACAGGATAATTTGTTCTGGCGATGCGAAGACTGGAATGAATGCTAGAAAATGTGAGACAAATAATGGAGAGGCTAAGGAATCATAGGTTTTACCTATTGCTATTTTAGTTTATGGTAGATGTCAAGGCCAGTGATGTCTGGTGCCCATTGGGACTGGTAGACCAACGGTGGGTGCAGCCAGAGCCAATGACAGGCAAAGCCACCCCCTGGCTGGTTGTATGTAAGGAGGTAGACAGTTGGGGATTGAGGGCGGACTGAGGTTGGTGGGGAAGTGATCCATTTGCCCTAATGGACCAGCCTCCGCTGCTCAGGGCAACTCTCCACATTGTTTCCAAAAACTTTTACAAATTAAGAGGTTATCAGTTAACGTATCTTCAGTGGAAACCAGAGGGTTCCCCTCTGCTGCTCCACATTTAGATTCTACCTTATTAACTTTCCAGTATCTTTTCCTTGAAAAGTGAGCTTATTTAAACGTTCTTTATCTGAATCCCCTATTTGTTTGAATTCCCTGCCGAGGTTCAGTTAATCTTTCTCAGTCTCATAAACTATGGTTTATTTCCCAGTTTCATAAACGGGGGTTTATGAAGCTGGAAATTAGCACCAGATCTAAGTGCTCTTTGCCCCGTTCCTTACTTACACCCAAGTCTGCAACTTCATTCTTGGCTTGTATTGATGATGATGATGATACAGTGGTACCTCGCAAGACGAATGCCTCGCAAGACGAAAAACTCACAAGACGAAAGGGTTTTTGTTTTTTTGAGTTGCTTCGCAAGACGAAAACGTCTTGCAAGTTTGTTTCCTTTTTTCTTAAAACCGTTAATACCCAGGGTGCATTGCTTGAAGAGGTGCAGTTGCACATGGTGTGGTAGCCTTTTTTGAGGTTTTTGAAGACTTTGGTGATTTTTGAAGCTTTTCCAAAACTTCTTTTGAAACCGTGCTTCACAAGATGAAAAATTCGCAAGACGAAAAAGCTCGCTGAATGAATTAATTTCGTCTTGCGAGGCACCACTGTATTCCCATTATGGCAACTTTTCCATTGAGATGTACATGTTGTTGTTATATCATCCCATTATGCCACCTAGTCATATATCTTACTGTCTATATCTACTGTAGGGACGCGGGTGGCGCTGTGGGTTAAAGCCTCAGCGCCTAGGACTTGCCAATCGAAAGGTCGGCGGTTCGAATCCCCGCGGCGGGGTGCACTCCCGTTGCTCGGTCCCAGCGCCTGCCAACCTAGCAGTTCGAAAGCACCCCTGGGTGCAAGTAGATAAATAGGGACCGCTTACTAGCGGGAAGGTAAACGGCGTTCCGTGTGCTGCGCTGGCTCGCCAGATGCAGCTTGTCACGCTGGCCACGTGACCCGGAAGTGTCTGCGGACAGCGCTGGCCCCCGGCCTATAGAGTGAGATGGGTGCACAACCCTAGAGTCTGGCAAGACTGGCCCGTACGGGCAGGGGTACCTTTACCTTTACCTTTATATCTACTGTATCTAGGTATATATTTTCTATGTATGAAGAACTAATATGATGAATCTATTGAGTGGCAGGCAGAAAACATGATAGGGAAAGAAGAAGGTCTGGGGATGTTTTTAATATTTCTCATCAAGAAGGCTTCATGGCCTTTTCAAGCTCCATGTAGCCAGTTCTGTGTTGCATGATGGCTGGGACACATCAACAAAGTGACTCTCTGTCTTAATTTAGTTATACCTATGGTGAAAACTATCCAGTCGCAGCACGACAACACAAACAACAGCCTGCCATATGTTGTGTCTAATGACTTAGACTGGTGGGTGTGTCTGTCACTCTCCCAGCATATTTCTAGGGCCAGGTGCCTGTGGCAATGCAGCTGTTATCCCTTTTATTCCTTGTTTCATTTTCCTCTTGGCTGCTGCTGCTGTCTGTAGCCAGGAAGTTTAAGCTGTGGCTGATGTGATACAGTTTTAGAAATATAGCACTTGGGTGAGGATGTGATTGCTATAGCCTAGTGCACACTGAATTGTTGCCATATTGTACAGGTAATGATGTCAGGCAACAGTACTGATTGAAAATCTGAGCAGATTCATTTTGTGCTTCTGGAAAAGGGAAGAAGTCTGCTGATGTCCATTAGATTACCAATTGAAATATACCGCATATCTGAAATGGCATTAGACAAAAGAAACACACAGAACACAGCACAACAGCTCATTTTCACAAGATGTTTTGATGGTCACCAACTTTGGTGCCTTTAAATGAAAATGAGACAAATTTGTAGAGGCTGTTGGTCTTTATGAACAATGATGACTGGGTTCTGCTCCTAGTGTTGGAGGCATCATACTTCTGAGCACCAGTTGCTGGGAATCACAGTGACACTCCTGTGCTGCTTGTGGACTTCCTACAGACATCTGGTTGGCCACTTTAAGAACAGGATGTTGGACTAGATCAACCTTTGGCCAGATCCAGCAGGGTTTTGCTCATGCTTTGGAAAAGAAAAAAAATGCTCCCGCAGTCCTTTGAATAAAAACAGCTTTCTTCACAGAGGGAAACATGCTGCAGTTTGAGGAGCACTTTCCCCTCTGCAGAGCATTTAGGAGCATTCTAGCCAGCAATTAGCTGATTGCAGGTTAAAGGGAGCCTCTTTGAGGTACACTGGGAGCATCTCTTTGAATATGTTTGTTCTATAGTGACCTCCTTTGAACTTTGCTGGTGTCAGTCACCTGGCATCATTTTATTATCAGATGACTGACAGGTAGGTTAAATGAATTCAAAAGGGAACCACAGCCAGCAATTTGGCTACTGTGTTTTGGACCAGTTGTATTCACGAGCAGCCCCACATAAAGTGCATTGAAATAATCCAGTCTAGAAGTTACCAGAGCACAGAATACTGTGGCCAAGTCATCTCTGTCCAAAATTCATTGAATGTTGATATTCTGGTTTAGCATGCAGAGCTTGTTTATTAAATTGCATGCTATTTTTTCGTACTTCCCCCTGTAACCTCTTAGGTCATTTGATTAGGCCTATAGCTAGCAAGATCAGGCGTAGCCAATGTGGTGTCCTCCAGACTTTGTGGACTACAACTCCCAGCATCTCTGACCACTTACTGAGCTGGCTGAAGCTGATGAGTTGAGTCCAAGAACATCAAGAACATTGGCTAGTGCTGGGCTAGATCATTTGGTTTTGTATATATAGCTTCTCCAGCAGCATTCTTGTTAATTTCAGTAGGGCTTGTGGAGTATAACATCTCACTTTACGTGTCTAATCAGTCCTTAACACCAGAGACTAGACTCTCCTGTAATATTAAATGAAAGCTGTACAAGGAGGTGGGATCATGTTGAAAGTATGCAGTTAATTATCTGGCCAAATCAAGTCGGCATTCCTGACAGAAGCCCTGATAAAATAGCCTATTTGGATGTAATTTTACATATCTGTTTTCTTTTTCTTGGATCTATCTCTGCAGCTCTTGGTTGCTTCTGAGTTCATCAGCTCCTGCTGCTTCTCGTTTCCTTGAAGCTGTCCTAATCCTCCATTTGTGACATCATGACTACTTGAGAAAGGGAGATAATTGTGATTTCACAAACTGTGCATTGTGACCTTCAAGTGAGGGAGACACAGCAGGAAGAGAGAGATTCCTAAGCAACAAAGAGTATATTTTAGAGAAAATATCCTATGCAGTCTATATCTATATATATGCATCTAGGTAGTGGAGTATCCAGATGATGCTATCAGCAAAATGATATTTAAGTGGAAAACTTTTTCTGAGTTTTTCCATGATGCCCAGTAACTATTGCATTAGCCAAGGACTCAGGTTTTATTTACAGTAAAGAGGTTCTTACAACACTGTTGCAGTACAGATGGAAGAGCCTTTTTGTGTGGTTAATTTTTATTTGGATATTAAAGCCCCTTTTCACATCGACAGAGAATATTACAAAGCATCCTTAGAAGAACAGTCATTCTCAGTGGAAGAGCTGCTTATTGATACCATCCTTGGGGAGGGCCCCAACTGAACTAAAACAAACTTATTTAAAAAGTGATTTATGTTTGTGTAAGCAATGTCAGTGGCAAATGAAAATCAGGTTCAAAGATGCATAATCCTGATTTTTATTTTACTCTGCCTGTCAGAGTATCTTGTACATCTCAGGGGACAGTTTGAGGCATGGAATGCCAACATGGTACCCACTCATGTCCAGAGAGGCCTTCGCTGGTGCTTTCATGGTCCTGCCTCCTCTGCTGAAATTAGGCTTGAAAAAAGCCTATTTTGGGATGAAGGTGACAACTGAGGAAGGGAGAATTGCTGGTGATAGTATCTCTAGTTTGCAAATACTGTAGGCTTGCAGGCCTCCCCAAAATTGGCAAACCCTGGTTTGGTGGAATTCTAGAATCTGATCTGAAGAACACCCTGTTTCTCTGGAAAGTGTGTATGAGCACATATCTAAATCCAGTGCTATTTCTCTATAAAAAGAGGTGCTGGAACTCACCATGAATACCTCCCTTGCTCTCTTATCAGGGCAATGGCGCTCACCTAAGAGGTTCCAGAACTGAGTTCAGTTCAGAGAAAAAAGCCCTGTCTAAATCTATTTTGCTTTGCTCTTTACTCCCTATAATTTCTTTGCGATGAGGGACGGCATGTAGACAGGCTGAAGCAATCCTGGAGTGGAGAGCGGCAGCACAGCAACATTTTGGAGATGCTAGAAATGTGAAGCAGCAGCAGCTGCAGTCGGAGTGTTGCCTCAGATACTGTAGTTTGTGCAGTGTGCAAGCCTGTTGCCAAAGTTTACACAGCATACTCTGATTATCAAGTGAATATCTATATTGTATTTGTATTTACTTCATCTGTGTCTAAAATCAGTAGTGTCTCAGAAGCAATTCTTCATTCCTTCCCACCCCTGGAGAACTACCGGTAATTCAGCCCTTAGCCAGAGTAGCACATGGAGGCAGCCCCAACTCTCCAACTCTCCAAGCCAAGCAATAGTAAATAAATCTGCTTAGCTCTGGTGTGATTCACAAATCACAGATATGAACAGCATAGATATTATGCCATCCATACCTTTGGGAGCCTCTGCATGGAAAAAGGAAGGAAAATGGCATTGGTCAACCTTCATATTGGAGGAGGAGGAGGATATAGTAGTACTGGGTTAACTACCAATTCCAGCTCTCTGGTGGTGATCAGTTGGTTCCAGCAACAGCTGGCCAGGACTTTTCAGAGCACTGAGCATGGAAACTGCCAACTTGAGTTTTGAGGAAGAGGAAGAAAGGAAAGTTTCACAACATGCATTTTTTTCTACTAAAAGTCTATTTTGTCGTTTAGTCATGTCCAACTCTTCATGACCCCATGGACCAGAGCATGCCAGGCACTCCTGTCTTCCACTGCCTCCCACAGTTTGGTCAAACTCATGTTAGACTTCCCAAATATTACCTGATTTTTAAAAGCCAATGTATCTTCTATATAACCACATAAATGTAAACAGCCCTTCACATATTATGATTTTTACATGTTGTGCATAAAGAGAAAGGCCACACAAGCAACAAGCGCAAGTTTGCAGCTGTGTAGATTTTACAGGGATGCCTACCAGAGATCCAAGATTGTCTATGGCTCCTCATGTTTGCTGTTACATAATATGCAAAGGCTAGACAGTCACACAAGTAGCATCTCAGCTGTGCACAGACAGCAGGAATGCTGCTGAATTTCAGCGACTGAAATGAGATTTAAAAATAGGTACAATTAGCTTCACAATGCAGGTCACAGTGGCCACAAGGATATCAGTCTCAGCTCCATGTGAATCAACTACTTCAGAATCGGATGGAATTGTTAACAGTCAAAGTTTGGTCAACTTGTTAAGTGCTCAGGGGCTGAGATGTTACAGCTTGTAAGTCTCATTCTGACCTTTTGTGCGCAAAGGTGAATTTGGCTTCAGAAATGGAGGCCTTGCATTTAGAAAGGCACAATTTGAAAGTGAAATATCACAGCTACAGCGGACTGCAGCTGTGGGGCTCAACCTTTCCCACAGTGAAGGCCACATCTGGAAGGAGACAGTCTCTTTTTGGCTGTGTCTTCCTCTCTCCACTTGTAATCACATACATGGAGTTCCCCAGTGTGAGCTGAGCATATAATAGCCTCTCACTTATACCAAGTATATTGAGCTGTACAAGGCAAGCATTTGAAACCCTTGGGGACTTCACTCATCCATTATTTTCAGTGAAAAGCTGCTGAATCAGGCATATATATATATATATATATATTTGCTTTCGTAGATTTTCACGGGTACAGGAATGCAGGTTTTGGTGTCCTCGGGTGTCTTCCCGTGTAAAAGTTGGGGTGTCTAGGCGACGTTTTGACGAGGTCTCACTCGTCATCTTCAGGCTGGTGCTTTCGGCTTCTTGTTACTGGAACAGAGCAGGATCTCAGTGTTTGAGTTCCTATAAATACTGTTGAGGAGGTGTGGTGTATAGCCTCCAATGTTCTGGGCAGAGAGGAAGTTCCCAGGCTAGTGTGCCTTTTCTTCTTTTGTTCCTTAATTACTTGAGGGATATCTTGAGTGATTTCTTGAGTGATATCCTGAGTACCACTTAGGTGGGTCATTAGGTGTGGCTTAGTTGCTAAAGCCTTAGTGTCTTGACCTCTTGAACTTTGTGAAGAGTTTTTCTGAGAAGATGGCTGTACTGCACTTAGTTGTGCTCTGGCTTGGCTTCGTGTATAGGGGCGAGTTGTGGTTTTGTGGTCTGTGCCAGCCAGATCTGTGTAGGGATTGTAGGGGGGTGCAGCATCCGGAGGTGCCACCATGGTTTGGTTACTGGATGGTGTCTGTAATTTATCTGTGGAGAGGGTCTGGGTTTGGGTCTGGTGTGGTTGATTGGTGATGGCGTTCTGTGTGCCTCTGGATCTGGTGTCAGTTTTTGTGGGGAGGGCTAATTTCCAGATGTCTGGCAAGCGGGATGTGTCGTCACGCTTGTTCATGTTGTGAGGGTGTTTCTCTATCTCGATGGCTTCCATGATTATTCTCTTGTGGTGATGTTCCATGTTAAAGAGCAATTTGGAATCTGCAAAATTAATTTCGTGTCCTGTTTCTTTCATGTGTTGGAAAAGAGAGGAAGTTTTTTCTTCTTTTTTGACGGCATTCTTGTGTTCTGCGATACGTGCATTTATTCGTCTGTTTGTTTGTCCAATGTACGTGGCTGGGCAGACTTTGCAGGGTATTTCATAGACCCCTTGGTTTTCCAACTGGATTTTATCCTTGGGGTTTCTGAGGATATTGGCTATTTTTTGGTTGGTGCAAAAGGCTGTTTTGATATTGTGTTTATGGAGGATTTTGCTAATTTTATCTGTAGTGCCCTTGATATAAGGAAGGAGGGCCATGCCATTGTTTTCTTCTGTGTCTTGGTTTTTGGGGGGTGTTTCTTTTTGGATTAGCTTCGTAACCCTGTTTTGCTGGTATCCATTGGCAATTAACACATTTGAGAGATTCTGTAACTCAGTTGTCAAGTGGTCTTTGTCAGCCAGGCGTTTGGTTCTGGATATGAGAGTCTTGGCTACGGAGTTTATTTGTGCAGGGTGGTGGTGTGATTGTGCATGTAAGTAGCGGTTGGTGTGTGTTTTTTTCCGGTAGATAGTGTGTCCTAGGGAGCCATCAGGTTTTTTGTAGATTAGGACGTCAAGGAAGGGAAGTTGGTTGTTGGCTTCTATTTCCTTAGTGAATTGTATTTTGGGGTGTAGGCTGTTGAGATGTGTGAGGAAGCTATCCAGTTTTTCCTTCCCGTGTGGCCAAATTACAAAGGTATCGTCAACATATCTGAGCCAAAGTTTGGGTTTGTGTTCTGACTTGTCTAAAGCATTGGTTTCAAAGTGTTCCATGTACAGGTTTGCGATGACCGGTGAGAGGGGTGATCCCATAGGTGCTCCTTCTATCTGTTTGTATCTTTGTCCATTGTGGATGAAGTACGTGTTGGTTAGGCAGTGGTTGGTCAGGTCCAAGATGTATTCGGGGGGATTGTATTTGTTTTGAATGGCTGTCAAGGCTTCATTAATGGGCACTTGTGTGAAGAGAGATACAACATCGAAGCTCACAAGTAGGTCATTGGGATGTAGGTTTTGCTTCTTTATTGTTTCTATGAACTGGAAGGAGTTTGGAACGTGTGAAGAGATGGATTCTGCATAGGGCTGAAGTTGCTTGGCGAGAAATTTAGCGAGATTTTGTAGAGGTGAGCCTATGGAGCTGACTATTGGTCTGAGTGGTGTTTCTTCTTTGTGTATCTTGGGGAGGCCGTAGAGTTTGGGGCATCTGGATGATTTTTCTCTGGGGATGATTCTTAGCTGGATTTCTTCACTGATAGGAGAGGCTTTTATTTTGGATTTGGTGGTTTTTTCCAGATAGGTGGTGGGATCTGTTTTTATAGGTTGGTAGGTAGGGTCTTGGAGTAGATTTGATAGTTTTGCTTGGTAGTCCGATGTGTTCATCACAACAGTGGCATTACCTTTGTCTGCTGGGAGAATGATTATGTTGTTGTCTTTCCTCAGGTTGGTGAGTGCTTTCTGTTCTTCTTTGTGTAAATTGCTTCTGGGTGGTTTGCTGGAGCAGAGGATGTTGGTGACTTCAAGTCTGATTTTATTGGCTTCATCTGGGTTGATTTTGGTTAGGCTAGCTTCAACTAAGTGCAGTACAGCCATCTTCTCAGAAAAACTCTTCACAAAGTTCAAGAGGTCAAGACACTAAGGCTTTAGCAACTAAGCCACACCTAATGACCCACCTAAGTGGTACTCAGGATATCACTCAAGAAATCACTCAAGATATCCCTCAAGTAATTAAGGAACAAAAGAAGAAAAGGCACACTAGCCTGGGAACTTCCTCTCTGCCCAGAACATTGGAGGCTATACACCACACCTCCTCAACAGTATTTATAGGAACTCAAACACTGAGATCCTGCTCTGTTCCAGTAACAAGAAGCCGAAAGCACCAGCCTGAAGATGACGAGTGAGACCTCGTCGAAACGTCGCCTAGACACCCCAACTTTTACACGGGAAGACACCCGAGGACACCAAAACCTGCATATATATATATATATATATATATATATATGAGAAACAACAAAACTATAGTTCTGAAACTCAAATTTCCTCAGGAGGAATAAACATTCACAGGTGAGCTACAAAATCCTAAAAGGCAAAGTAATAGACTTGCCAGTTCCTAATCAGCTTTTTAAAACATTTTTCCCAGCCTAATTGAAATGGCTGTTAAAGTCTTCGATTGTATGAACATCTGCTGAGAGTAAAGAATGATGCACATGTTTTCATACCATGCGACGGGGAGCAGGGCTGTAGCCAAGTAACCTCACCTCGTCACTCCTACCCTTCTCTCTGGCATTTGTGCATATGAAGTAAACATCCGCAGGAAAGAGGCCTTCATGCATGCAGCTGTATGTGCAAATACCCTTGACCAGAGGAGGGGTATTCAGTGCATGCAATGATGTGAGATGGGAGTTGTGGGCATGACCCCACTCTGTCTTCACTTATTAAAAGAACACATGTGACATTCTTTTGACAAAGCCTTAAGTGTAATTTAATTCAGTGGGTTTTACTTTTTAATGGACATGCATAGGCTCTCAGCAGCACATGCCTCAAAGAATCTTGGTAGTCCAAAATGATTTTCTTGGATTATAGCCATTCTTGTGACATCTACTCAAACATCGAATAAATATGTGCCAAATCAAGAGGCAAATTGCGATGTGTTGAATTGTAAACATGTAAACAGGATATTCCACATTGTATACCACCTGGGTTGTGTTGTTTCTTCCGAGTTCAAACAAGCAATGGAAAAAACTAAAAAGACCATGCCAAATAGATTTGTTGTCATAGAGATGCAACTGTACTGGCATGAAGTTCAAACTGCTGAACAGGCATTTTGTATTGTTAGAGGTGGTAGATATTCTTTTAGTTCGTTTGGCAGGGGCAAAATCATTGTCACTATCCTGGTTCTTGTTAGAGAACATGTTTTTCTGGTTGAGAAACTTTGCAGTCCCTCTGCATTTGGAAAACATGGCATTTCGATAATGAAGTAACCCTGAATAACCGGAAATGACCAGATCCTCAAATTAAACCAAGTCTACTTTTTAAGAGTTCCTTTATGCATAGAGCATTTACTGGCTTTGTGCTTTTACAATGCTTCTCATTTTTATAATGTTGAAATTCAACAAGTAATTCTAAAGAGCCTGGTTTATAAGAATACAAAGCAACAAATCGATCTGCTCTAGGTATTGGATTTTTAAAAAATCTGTTAAACAATGAAGGAACTGCTGTGCAAAATGCTGGTGGCTCAATAAAGATAGCATAGAAAAATTCTCAGTGAATTATGCTCATTTACTCTGATTGTAGAGATCATGGCAGGCAGCACAAGGAATTTTTCATCCAAAAGGTGGTTAGAACTGTTGGCTGTGAAAATATGGATCATATAGATCAGGGGTCAGCAAACTTTTTCAGCCATGGCCCAGTCCACCATCCCTCAGACCATGTGGCAGGCCGGACTATATTTTGGGGAAAAAATATGAACAAATTCCTATGCCCCACAATTAACCCAGAGATGCATTTTAAATAAAAGGGCACATTCTACTCATGTAAAAACATGCTGATTCCCAGTCCGTCCATGGGCTGGATTGAAAAGGAGATTGGGCCACATCTGGCCCCCGGGCCTTAGGTTGCCTACCCCTGATATAGATGCAAAGAGAATTTCTGTCCAGAACACAGGAAGATTCCTTACACCCAGTCCATCTAGCTAAGTATTGTCTACGCTCTCCATGATTTCAGACAGGTTTGGCTGGAAATGTTGAAGTTTGAACTTGGGTCCTGCTTACAGTGCAGAAGCACTTACGAATCTACGACCCTTTCCTTAAAGAACTCTGTTTCCTATACATCTCCTGAGCAAAAGCAAACCTAATATTATAACTGAAAATGGCAGGTGCAAACAAGGTCAAAATTAATTCAATGTCCCTTGAATTGAGCCAAAGCGGATCTCCATGGAAAAGGCTGTTATTGTTTTTCTCCCAATATTAGTCACTTCCCCAATCCCCATGCTTTAAACCAAAGTCCTTGAAGGTTGCTCCCATTTGTTTTTACCAAGTTTTTCATTCCTAATGAGCTGTCTGCTCCTTATGTAGATTGGGGCAACATAGATTATGTGCCCTGCCTTAGACTATGCAGCTTCCACAACTGCAGTTCCAACAATTCCCGGCTTGTGCATGTCAATTTAGATGCAAAACCATGTTTCTTCTTCTTAGAAGATTGTATTGTTACGATAAGTTCATGTAAGGAAACAAATACATTTTGATTTTATGTATGCCTTGCTGATTACTCAAATATCCGCACTAGGTGTCTGATGTGGAAATCAAGAAGGTTTTGATTAGGCTCCTTCTGATATGTAAATGCCTGCAAAGAAATGGGAATACGCAAAAGAGGTGTGAGCAAATGGGCAATAGCATTCCAAGGTGATTAGGATTGAAAGGGAAAAGGCAGAGATGAATATTTGTGTGCTTCAAAGAGCTGAAAATAAACCCCCAGCTTTCTGATAAAATAATAAGCTCTGCAGAAATGTGGGGGGAGAGGCCTGGCTTCTTATTCTCAAAGGTCTTTTAAAAAGCTGCTATAAAACAATTTAAGATGGAATCCTGAGCAGTTCAAAGTCAATTTCTCAAGTCCTTTGCTTCGGGTCAGGTTAAGCACGCAACCCACGTTAACAACTGCTGATATCTGCTCTCTCCATTACCTGCTGCCTGTTTTAGGGGGTCATAACGAGAGATATGTGTGTTTTGCTGTACAATAAAAAAAAAAGGTAAAGGATATCATTGCAGCCCAAGAATTGCATTATTTGGCTTGTAAGATACTGGGGCAGGGAATTTGCCAAGGAATTCTAGGCCAGCGATGGGGAACCTGCGGGTCGAATGTGGTGCTCAGGACTCTTTCTGGGTTACAGCTGCTCCTCAGTCACCTGCCCTCCTGCAGGCTATATTTTCCTGACCCTATTTTACACTGGTGTGCTAGTCAGCTGACTCCTGCAAGAGCACAGCCCCCAAAGTCACATGTCCCAGTTTTCACTGTAGTCCCTACAACTTGGTTCCATAATGTTCCAGAGGATTCTTCAACCCAAGGATTCCCATGAGTCTTGGGCTGCAGCGGATGGGAAGAATAAGAAAAAGTCACCTCCTCCCTCTGCCAATGGGAGCAAATCTGGATCTAACCTAGTATCTTGCAAACAGATACCAATAAACTTGCCCTTGTTAAAAAGTTCATGTTTTAGTTTTTGCCTATTGTTGTTTTTTAACATCTTTGTGACTTTGTGGGTGTTGTTTTCCCCCCTGCGTAAGTTGCTTTAAAGCACTTGAGTGCAAAAATGGGGTGATGGTGGTGATGTTTTTTAGGAGAAAGATTTTAGCCCACCTAGGGCTTGTTTTTCAATACCTCCAAGAATAAGGTGATAGCATTGCAACACACATACTCTTTTTTCCTTTCTTTTTTATCTGAGCAGTAAAACTCCATATCCTCAATCTTTGAGGTCAGCTGTTTAAGCAGAAAGAAAGTGTTCCCTTTTGCAACTGCTAGAGGCAACATTTGCCAGAAAGAGAAAGTCAGTTCTTTATTCTTTGTGTGTGTGTGTGTGTTGCTCACGGTGAGGGGGAAAATACTGCTGACAAGGGATTAAAACATAGCTCCCAGACTGTTCACAGAAGATGCCCTCTGTGAAAGTGTGTACAGGTTAAGGTAACTGTGTGTTAACAGAAAAGGGGTCCTTTCAGTGCACATCAGTATATGTTTTCACACAAGTTGAAACTTCTAAAATCTAACTTTTATAGGTTGCATATTAGAATACCATCCAAGGGCCTGCTGTCTCAATGGGCTATTTGACCTGGTTGGTGATTAGCTTGCTGAAAATGCGGACATCTGCAAAGTGACCTTTGCTGAGGATGATTTAGCTGCAGCAGAAAACTGTTTTATGGCAGAGGGTGACCAATCCCCAGAGTTGCTTCCAATATGATTTGATAATGTCTTTTTATCAGGTTTTTGAATATGCAACATGTTTCAGAGTGGGGCTCTCCTGTCCAAAATTCCAGCCAACTGTGCCTTTTTTCAGAATACTCCATGCTATTCCTTCTCTAATTGGTTTTCTGCTTCTCGCCTTTTCCAGAAAAACCCTTCTTAGGGCTCTCTTTTTTTCATTTTGGCTGATTTTTTTTGTACCACAAACCTAGGGGTTCCCTTGAGCCCTCTAATTGTTCTTGGGTGTGGATGATGCCATTTTGGCTCTGTAAGTTGCCACATTTGGAGAACAAGTTCATTATTTAACCCACAGGATTTCAGGGGGAAAATAAATATGGGATTTCAAAATGTTTCATTAAAACAAGGTGACTTTTGATGACATTCAGCCCTTTGTGAGAGACTGATTTATGCATGTTTAATTTTTACTAATGATGACTGCAGGGCACAGAATGAAAACAACTTTGGTTAATAATGTGAGTATATATTATTTACACTTTTTCTGTGATGATCGTTTTCTTCTTGCCAGGCTGTTGTTAGAAAAGCAACTCATGCCTTAACAAGAGGTATAAATGTGAAGTGCTGCTAAACTGATATGCTCAAATTATGCACTGGAAAGGTTGTCTTGAAATGTGGTGTCTTTTGAAACTTTGATGGAAAGGTGTTGAAGAAGGAGCCAATTCTTAGCCAATTAGTAATCTACTAATAAGACAAAATCCTCATTGGGAAGCTGATATACAGGTTGGATTCAAATGAGGATCTTCTGGTTGTGATGTGACATTTTTACGCTAACTAGTTGGCATGTTCAGATTGTTGCCCTAGTCCTCGGTGACCTGCAACCTGAATCTGTATGAAATATTTCACAAGACTAGAACTGGGGTCTTCACCATGGACTGACCTCAAAATAGTAGAGTATCTTGGGGAATATTTGCATGGATCAGTCCATGGTGGGTATGATGAGTATTTTCTTCATAGGGGCTCATCAATATGTTGTTCCAATCAGGGTGGAAGCAACCTGTTGAAATTAACAACAACATGGATTTACCCTCTTTCTTTCACAAGTAGCAGGAAAATCAGACCCAGACACGTTTTGGAGTCTGAGAGCAGTAGAGACTAGTCACGCCTTTGTAAAAATCTCCATTAAATTACAAATATTCAGGTTAAGCAGGTAACAGGCAAACAGGCTCTCAGCAAGCAGTTTGGGAGAATTCCACCTCCACAGCTGCCAGCACCAAAATCTTGAATCTCTTTTTAAATGTCTCTTTGCACTGATTCCCCCCCCCCAAAAAAATCAAAGTCTGCAGCTGATTTTTTAAAGCCATAACACAGAAAGACAACTGTTGTGTACCAATCTAGCCTTTTAAGACTAAGGGCATCTCACTTCAATGAAAGGGTGATGAGGCAATGTAGGCAATTGGTCTTTCCCCCATCC